>NC_065583.1:147525434-147579559 GCF_024542745.1 Macaca thibetana thibetana
CACCCCCCATCACTCTGTGCCTGGCTCACCTTTGGCAGACATGGGATCTAAGTTGGTAGTGTGAACCGAAAGCAGCCTGCAAGGCCAGGTGGGCAGAACAAGCCCAGTGGGCACAAGCAAAACCCAAGCAGAGGTGCCTCCGGCCACAGAGGTTTCTAGCTGGTGAAAAGACACCTTAATGATCCCGTGACACTAGTTCTCAGTCCTTAGATGGGGACCAAATTAAACCACTGGCTTTCATGAGTTTCTAGCTTGCAGATGGCAGATTCTAGGACTTTTCAACCTTTATAACTGCGTGAACCAATTCCTTAAAATAAATCATGGCAGAAGATAGATGGATCTCACTCTATCTAAACACACACACACACACACACACACACACACACACACACACACGCATACATACAAAAACACACACATCTTACAGCTGCGGGGTCCGTTCCACAGACCCTGACCCAGTGATGGATGAATAACAAACACTGACACAGATACTCTGCCTGTCAGTTCGGCTTAGGGTCTGGACCCCTCACAGACATCAAGGAAGGTGCTGTAAAGAGTAGCAGCCTCCACCCTGTTCAGCCAGCGAATTTATTCAGTATAGATTAAATGATAAAGGTATTGAGTAAACACCACTAGAGGGTAATTGACCTGGTTGCCCATCCCCCAAGTAGAGAGCAATTATGCACCTGCGGTTGATCAAAGGTTGGTCTTACGACCACATCAGTAAACGAGCTATTTAGATAAACTACTCTACATTCCTTTGTACCTACTTTAAGCTATTTACTCAAGGTAAGGATTAGGCTGCTTTCAACCATAACTCTATCTTGAGACTTTTACAAAACCTTCTGGCCTTCCAAGAAGATTTTTCTCTATATCCTATAATTTCATCTTAAAATTTTTCCCACCAGCCTGACTTAACTCCCCCCCATACACACCACAAACAACACCCTGTTGTTTCTATTTCTCTTGAGAACTCTGGCTGATATAATGATGCAGGCTACACAGAGAAGTGAGGTAGACCAACACCCCAGGAAGAGAGAAAGGTGATAGTGTCCAGATATGCACATGAGCAGCAAGTATAGAGGACATTGCAGCAGATCAAAAGACTTTAGGAAAGACTTCTTTAAGAAGAAAGTGGTTAATTAATTGGTGTAAATGAACACCTAAATATAAGATTTAGTGAACAGTAAAGAATTTGTGACTGGAGTATTGATACACAGAAAGTTAAGCAAAAGCAGCTATAAAACATGTATTACATGCAAGGGAAATTAAACATATGCAGATATGACAAAGTAAGACTATCTACCATGTGGCTGTTTTGTGAATAGAAGTTACTACCTTTTAAGCTCGATAGTCAATATTAGCCTCACAAATATAATTATATGTTCACTTATGTAGGATCACAGGTGGACAATTTATGTCTGTGTACTGGGACTGTGGGAAAGAAAGAAAGTTAAGTCTTCAACTTCTGTGGTGAAAAGTCAATAGATAATGCCTGAAGGACCAATTGATGCATGTCCTCTGGAGACATGGAAGTAAATCACAAGAACTAAGTTTTAGTAGATTTGAAAACAGTTAACTGAGGAAGAGAAAATAAGAAATGAAAAACTGAGGTGGCCTACAGCCTGCTTTAATTTTTTTAAATAAACCTTATAAAATATTTGTCTCTTTAAATTACATGGAAGCATAACTTTGATAAATTGAATTATTATAATAATTCTAATCAGAAAGTATAGAGAATAACATAAGCATAGCTATATACAAATCATGAGTTGTACATAATTTTTCAGAGAAGATGTGCCATGTCCAATCAAGGTAACAATTATCAAGAAACTAGATGGAATAAAAGACTAATAAAGTCAACTTTAACTTGCAACTAATTCATACGTGTAATGAAAAAATGATTATTCAATGAGAAATGTGGTTGATAAATCAGAGAGAACTGAATATGCTTGTAAATTCTTTGATGATACATGGATATTGTATTTGGCCTGAAGTAGTGTTAATAAGACCACAAGAGAAATGTGGTGTGTAGAATTCCCTTATAAGTACCAAGTGAATTAACATTTAATCTTTTTGATTTAGTCAATTCCCTCCTTTGTTCTTTTCACAAAATAAATCAATTTGTTTCAAATAAGGCTTAATATATTTTTATACGGTGAAGGTTTGTTTTTGGAATTTCTGTTTATCCTACTCTGTTTTTTGGCTTTTTGAATGCAATAGATGGAAGTTTCTTTTTACCCTCTATTTCTAACATCAAAATATGTGTTCTATAGCATTTGTGGAGTTACATGTTAATCAGCAATTTAATTTAAAAAGGTAAGATTGCTTGGTTAGGTGGAAAAGTAATTAATATACCTGAGGGTGATACATTTGGGGGGCTTATTATTTTCACCAGAAAAAAATCATTTGTATCTCTACCAAAACAAAATATATAAACAAACATGAAATTTCCCTACATTGGAGTTGTTTAATGAATTTTATGACCATCACGGAATCTTTTAAACCATTAACAAAAAGGGAGTTTAGATATCTGATACCTTAACTGTTCTTCTATTAATATCTATGTATATTTCTACTCGCCATTAGAAAGTTTCTTCACATCCAAGTTAGAATGAGAAGCATTTCTTTTATGCTGTATTTTGAGTTATCTATATTCTATAGTAAAAAATTTTAGAAAAATACTTTGCAGATTAAAAATGCCTTATTTTTCAGAATATGTCAACTCAATAAATCTCATTTTTTTTCATTTTCTTAACTTTTGTATTTTGAAACTTGCCGAATTGTTTCATAGAACTGATGTTTGTGGTATCTTTTGAACAAAGATAGAAACTGACCCTCCAAATCTTAAAAGTTGAGAAAATTACTTTTGTCTTACCTGAGTTCCTTTCTCAAGAAACCAACCATCATACCTCTCATGTAGCATCAAGGAACTGAAACTTACAGATCATCACATCTGAACAGTGAGACCCCAGACCCCTCACCTATCATGCCTGAGTAGCTGGGATTATAGGTGTGTATCACCATTTCTGGCTTTTTTTTTTTTTTTTTTTTCTAGTAGAAATGGGGTTTTGCCATGTAGGTCAGGCTGAACTTCAACTCCTGGGTTCAAGTGATCCATCTACCTCAGCCTCCCAAAGTGCTGGGATTATAGGCATGAGCCACTGTGCCCAGCCTATTATGTTTAAATATGAAATTCTCTACACAAGTTTAGTCCTATACCTATAATCATTGTCATTCCTATTAGTGAAGAATTATTACTCATTTCACAGATAAGAAAACAGAATAAGATGAAGTTGTAATTGAGAAAGAAAGAATTTTTATCTGAGTGATGCAAGCCTTCTTTAATTATCAGTCACAGAAAAGCATTAAAATGTGATAGCATGTGACAGCAGTCATACCTCACTTCCTCCCTCGAACTACAACCCTTTGAAACCACTCACCATGAGGGCACCAGATTAACAAACACCAAGTTGCCATAAAAGGCCATATGCTGGACACCAGACCTCATAACCTTGAGATTCAACAATGTATATCCAATCACTATGCAATGTTATTTCATAAAAATACATAAATAACCTTATAGTTCAACAATGTATAGCCAATCACTAGTTAATGTTATTTCTGTAAATTAATAAAAATTCTTATCAAACAACTTTGTATCAACTCACTCCTTGCTCTCTTTTGCCTTTAAAAACATGCTTTAAGGAAGGATTAACAAAACACTTTCCAAGGCAACATACAAGTGTTTCCCAGGCAGCTGTCCTTACTTTGGCTCAAGTAAGCTCTTTACAATTATATCTTGTGCCTCATGTGCTTCAAAAAGATTCTAACAGCAAAGCCCCTGCTTCCAACAGGTTATGCTTATTTTCAAAGGACCTGTTGATTCCAGTTGTCAATGTGGCGTGTGGCTGACAGAGTAAGTTTCTTATCTTCTTTTATTTTTTTCTGATCAGTGCTTTCTGACTTAGTAGTAATATAGGCTTTATGAAGAACTAAATAAACAGAAGCAACAACAACAAAAAATCAAAACTCCACAGAGACTAGGAAATCTTACAGCTATTATCACTTATCTCTGAGAAGTTATCTTCCAATATGATATTGACTAATCAGATTTCCACTAAAGACCTTTTGTTGGAGTGCATAAAATGATTACTTAAAATATGGCACTTGGGCATATTGAGTGCTTTTGAACATCAAAAGGCCTCAGAAATAAATCTCAGGATCCCTCTAGCTTTGACTTGTTTCCCTCTCTTCCCCCACAAGCTCAAGGAGGGACACTTTTTCGGGAACGTCTTTATTTGACCAAGAAATCTTTTACCAAAGGAAACACAATTTTCCTCTATCCCCTCCTTGAAATCTCATTATTTCACTAAAGAATAGTAAAGAATGCAACCACACCTGAATGGAACTTATTTTCACAAGACAATGTCTGTCTCTTGGGTCATTCCAATTATTTGCAAGTTAGTTTCTATCTCTCTCGTCTATTCATTCTTCCTAATAATTATCTCCTGCACCTCAACAGAATCCTGTACATTTTCCATCTCCTCCCTCCCCTATGGGAAAGGGTATACAGGCTTCCACACCCCATTGAGGGTGGGGGTAATTAACCCGTGATTCTGCTTGTGTACATTTATATACGTATATGCCTTTGCTTGTATGCTTCTTACCCATTGATTTTTCAGTGAGCTTTCAGAGGGCAAAGGGGAAGTTTTTTCTTCACCCCAACATTTTGCTATTGTTGGTAGAGGAGTTAATTTAAAAAGGTCAACACATTGACTAAGTTTTATTACATGAATTTATTATATGAAATATATGAAATATTTAAACTGAAATTTTATTTAGCTGGCAATAAAAAGTATTGGCATGAGTCAATTAAATGATAAAAAATCTCAATATGCCTACTAAATGACTAGCACAAGGTTGGAAACTGTTTATTAAATGATTTTCAGTATGCGTATTGACAATGTGATGAAAATCTCTTATGCTATAAAACACTAGCATAATAGATTTATTTTACCACCTCTTTAATTTTATTTTAATGCTATTTACAATGTTATTGGAGACTCTGAGGTGTCCTTCAATTAATAGAATTCCTCCTCTGCACCTATGTTTTAGGTAACTGAGAAAGCTAATACTGTACACAGTACATGGAAGCCCGCATATCAATTTTGGAGATCATAGTTTAGTGTGGAAACCAAAAGTGTTTGCTAAGTGGGCTACAGAATTGTCAGATGTGTACTATTCCTAGACAAAACCTTATTTAGATAACCTCCTTATGTAGACAGTCTTGAAGAATGGAAAGGGTGAGACAGAACTCATGCTGATTGCAGGTAAGCCAATTTTGACATTTCCAAATGTATGAAGATACATTTCATACATTTGTCTACATACTCCCAAGAGAATGTGAAGCTCATCTAAGTCTCAGGAAGCATTTCATGGAAATTAAAAACTGGGAGAGTGCATTTCCCCTGAACACACCAAGTATTTATTTACTTAGATTATTATATAATTATAAGCATCATTAATTGCATGAAGCATTTCTAACCAAGACTTGGATTTAAAAAGCTTCCTGGTAAGAGGTGTGGGCAAAGCCAAGGGTTAGCCAAGAGGTAATCTAGGTGACATAGTTTGGCTGTGTACCCACCAAAATCTCATCTTGAATTGTAGTTCACATAATCCCCAAGTGTCATGGGAGGGACCTAGTGAGAGGTAATTGAATCATGAAGCATTTACTTCTATGCTGTTGTACTTGTGGTAGTGAGTTCTCACTAGATGGTTTTATAAGTGGCTTTTCCTCTTTGCTCGGCACTTCTTCCTGCCACCATGTAAAGGGTATGTTTGCTTCCCCTTTTGCCTTGATTGTAAGTTTTCTGAGGCCTTCCCAGCTCTGAGGAACTGTAAGTCAATTAAACCTCTTTCGTTTATAAATTACCCAGTCTCAGTCAGTGCTTTTTAGCAGTGTGAGAACAGACTAATACAGTAAATTGGTCCTGAGGTAGTGGGGCACTGCTGTAAAGATACTCAAAAATGTGAAGTGACTTTGGGAGTGGGTAACAGGCAGAGGTCAGTTTGGAGGGCTCACAAGAAGATGGAAAAACGTCAAAAAGTTTGGAACTTCCTAGTAACTTGGAGGACTCAAAAGACAGGAAGATATTTGAAAGTTTGAAACGTCCTAGAGACTTGTTGAATGACTTGGACCAAAATGTTGATAATGATAAGGATGAAGAATTCCAGGTTTGAGGTGGTCTCAGATGGAGATGAGGAACTTGTTTCAAACTGGAGTAAAGGTCACTCTTGCTATGCAAAGGGACTGGTGGCATTTTGTCCCTGCCATAGAGATCTGTGGAACTTTTAACTAAAAAAAGAGATGATTTAAGGTATCTGGTGGAAGAAATTTCTAATCAGCAAAGTGTTCAAGAGGAATCAGAGCATAAAAGTTTAGAAAATTTGCAGCCTCATAATGTGATAGAAAAGAAAAACCTATTTTTCTTAGGAGAAATTCAGGCCCTTTGCAGAAATTGGCATGAGTAACAACGAACTGAATGTTAATCACCAGTTAACACCAGTTAATCATCTCCAGGGCATGTCAGAGACCTTCATGGCAGCCCCTACCATCACAGGCCCAGAGGCCTAGAAGAAAAAAATGGTTCTGTGGGCCAGGCCCAGGGCGCCCTGCTCTATGCAGCTTAGAGATATTGTGCTCTGCATTCCAGCTGTTCCAGCTCCAGCCATGGCTAAATGGGGCCAATGTACAGCTCAGGCCGTTGCTTCAAAGGGTGGAAGCCCCAAGCCTTGGTGGTGTTAGACCTGTGGGTCTAACACCTACATGTGGTGTTAGGCCTGTGGGTGCACAGAAGACACGAATTGAGGTTTGGGAACCTCCACCTGGATTTCAGAGGATCTATGGAAATGCCTGGATGTCCAGGCAGAAGTTAGCTGCAGGGGCAGAAACCTCATGAAGAACCTCTGCTAGGGCAGTGCAGAAGGAAAATGTAGGGTCGGAGTCCCCACACAGAGTCCTCACTGGGGCACTGCCTGGCGGAGTTATGATAAGAGGGCCACCATCCTTCTGACCCCAGAATGGCAGATCCACCGATGGCTTGCACTGTACACCTGGAAAATCTGCACACACTCAATGTCAGTCTGTGAAAGCAGCCAGGAAGGGGATTGTACCCTGCAAAGCCACAGAGGTCGAGCTGCCCAAGGCCATGGGAGCACAGGTCTTGCGTCAGTGTGACCAGGATAAGAGACATAGAGTCAAAGGAGGTCATTTTGGAGCTTTAAGATTTGAGTGCCTGCTGGATGTCAGATTTGCATTGATTGGGCTTCTAGCACCTTTGTTTTGACAGTCACTCCCATTTGAAATAGCTGTATTTACCCAATGCCTGTACTCCTACTGTATCTAGGAAATAACTAACTGGCTTTCAATTTTACAGGCTCATTGGCAGAAGGGACTTGCCTTGTCTCAGAATGAACTTTGGACTATGAACTTCTGAGTTAATGCTGAAATGAATTAAGACTTTGGGAGACTCTTGGCAAGGCATGATTGTGTTTTGAAATGTGAGGACATGAGATTTAGGAGGGGCCAGGGGCAGAATGGTATGGTTTCACTGTATCCCAACCAAAATCTCATCTTGAATTGAGGTTCTCATAATTCCTACGTGTCCTGGGAGGGACTCGGGGGGAGATAATGGAATCATTCGGGCAGTTACTCCCATGCTGCTGTTCTTAGGATAGTGAGTGAGTTCTCAGGAGATATGATTGTTTTATAAGAGGTTTTTCCCTCTTTGGCATTTGTCTTTCCTGCTGCCATGTGAAAAACAACATGTTTGCTTCCCCTTCTGCCATGATTGTACGTTTCCTGAGGCCTCCCCAGCCCTACAGAACTGTGACTCAATTTAACCTCTTTTCTTTATAAATTACCGAGTCTCAGGCAGTTCAGTGTTTCATAGCATTGTGAGAATGGACTAATACACTAGGGTAAACCACTGAATGCAACAAAATTTCCAAAATAATTAAACGTAATTGCAAAGAGTTGTAAATCAAGATAGTATCTGTTATAGTCCATTTTATGCTGCTATAACAGAAAACCTGAGACTGAGTAATTTATAATGAGCATAAATCCATTTCTCACAGTCCTGGAGAATGGGGAATTCCAGGATTGAGGGGCTGGCAACTGGTGAATAATTTTTTCCTGCCTCATAACACATTGGAGGTATCAGATCATGAAAGGGCAAAGAGAGGGAAAGAGAGGGGAAAAGAGAGAGAGAGAGAGAGATTGCAGAACTTCTCATCCTATAACTAACCTACTCCTGCAATAATGACATTGATTCATTCACTCTGACCTCACAGCCTAATCATCCTTCATTAGGATCTACCTCCCAATACTGTTGTATTAGGAATTTAGGCTTCAGCACAAACTTTTTGAAGATCATATTCAAACCACAGAAATGTTCTACTTTTTCTTAGGTTGCTGTATCTCTTGTTATAAAAGACATCTTTGCTTGAAACATTTTTCTTCAAGTAAGTTAAACATTACATGTGGAAAACATATTTCTGATCAGTAGATTATGTTTTACAGCAGTGTCAGGAAGTTCTAAATTATGTCTATAAAATATACATACAATTTTTAATGCAGAAAAGTGTACTGAAGTTTCACTGTTACTTGTTATTGTTTTGCATCTGAATTATTTTCTAATTTGATGCTAGTTATTTTACTTCCATGAAGACTTCTTTTACTGAACTCAAGTAGTTCAAAATTGTTACAATATGCAGTCATAACTCCCAATAATTAGGCATTAACACTTTTTTATGATTTTACAGAGTGAATCAAAACTTAGATGTAAACTAATTCTTATAAATAATACACTCGTATCACATAGTTATGAATTCTCAAGAATATATTGTTTTATTATTGGTTATTACCAAAATGGTTGACTAGAGGTTTTGTTGTGTTTTTCTTCGTGTGTGTGATTTTTTGAGTTTGGATTTAATAACTGAAGAGTAAGAAATTTTAGCTTCTACCTTTGTAGTTTGCCTCAAATTGGATTCTTCATCTTGGCTGATGCAAGGTTTTATCAACTGCCCCTGTGTGCCTCAAGGTGAAGATAATTGAAACTCAAATTTACCCTATTGCAAATATTCTTAATGAAAAAGCCAGATATAGAACTTTTATTTTCACTTAGTTTTGGTATTTAAATATTTCTAACTCTATCAGTATTTAATGAATTCCATTCAAAACTTTTTTTTCAAAATGTTTAATTGTACATTTTTGGTATTTTTCTCCTGCTTTCCCAGTAAGACCGTCAATAAAGCTCCTTAGTCTGCTTGCTGAAAAGAAACCTCACATGTTTAAAAACTCTACTTACACATTTTTAAAATATTATTTTTAGATATACAGGCTCTAGCACAATCTTTACTCCATATTAGAGACATTTTAAATGTACTTATTAAATGCTTATTTTGCATTATAATGAACGGAAGCACTTTGTTTCTTACTACTCTTGAATGTTCATCCATGAACAAATATAGTTTTCTTACACTTTCCCACCAAAATTGTAGAAATGTTTTCGGATTGATGTTATTTTGATGCTCACCGTGATCCATGCCTCCCAGATTTCATGCTTGGGGCAGTCCTGTCACACTTTGACAGTGAGCTCGTTCATACGACTGGCTTTGGTCAATGGAACATTAGAGAGTGTCACAGGAGAAACCCAATGAGAGTTCTTACTTGAGGTATTGTCCTCTGAAAGTGTTTTTTCTTTGAAATTCAACTGCCATATTATAAGAAAAATAAAGCTATCACATCAAGATATATCATCTGTAGGAAACAGAGACTTGTGGTCAATTGCCACAGCTGAGCTTCCAACTAACAATTAACATTACTTGCCATTTAAGTGAGTGAGCCTTTATGAAAGTGTAATTTCCAGCCCAAATCAAGCTATGCTAGGTGAGGCTAAGTAGCACAAATAAACTAGTCTCGCTAAGCTCAGTCCAACCCATAAAACCCTAAGCCATTAAGTTTTAGGATGAGTTCGCTATATTACAATAAATAGCTAATAATGTTATTGTTAAATGTAGAATATAGCCTGTGAAAATGAATTCATGTGTATTATTAAAGATAATACCCTAAGCAACTATGAATAGTTTTGAAATAAATGAACATAGATATTTCTATTAAAGGTCATGGGGTCATCTGAAGTTTGTTTTCTTAAACCATTCACGTAACTTTTTAAGTTTGATTTCCATCATCTGTAAAATGAAAAACAATACTACTAAAAATTAACTTGCATGGAAATTGTGGCTATAAAGTGGAACGATATATGTGAAAACAAACCTATGTCAATCCTAGACAGACAGATACAAGTTCATAAATAATTGCTATTAGTATTATTAGTCTGTTATTACATCCAAAAAATGTAACTTTTTAGTGTTAAATATATTCCCTTCTCTCTACAGGTTTTCTTAGTTCCATACCATAGAAATTCTTTAATGCAGGCAACCCTCAGAGATACGGCAGGTTCAGTTCCAGACCGACACAGTAAAACAAATATTGCAATAAAGCAACTTGTTGCAGAGAGTTAGTCCATGAGTAGGGGAGGAGAGGGCTCTCTCCCCCACCCACCAGGACTGTAAGGTGATCATGGGATTACGGTTTGACCGTTATCACGTTGCCTCTCTAAAAATGATAATTTGGCAGTCAGTGCCAGGGAGTGAATCTCTTGATGGTCCACAGCTGTCACATTAAAGCGTTAATTGAATGCAGATGCCAGGAAGAGGTAACTCCCGGGGCATGAACATTAAAAGACAAAATGGAGGAGTATGACCTTTCAGGAACAGCCACTGGGAAAAAGGGAAGAAAGCCTCAGATGGACATGCATAGAACTTCCTATAACTTCCTAAGCACACTGCGCATGCTCACTTCTGAAGTGTAAGAAGGGCACTGCATTTGTGACATCCCGCCCTAAGGGAAGATTCATGGGAAAGGGGCACAAAACACCAGAAGTGGGCTTGTCTATAACGTTCTAAGATCAAGGTAAAATGCTGCATTTGACCTTCTCAGTGTCCACTTAGGTCTCTTCCAAGTGTACTGTCCTTTCTTTACTGCTCTAAAGTTTTTTAATATACTTCCATTCCTGCTCTGAAATTTACCTCTGTCTCTTTTTTCTGCCTTATACCCCTCAGTCAAACTTTCTTCTGAGGAGGCAAGAATTGAGGTCGCTGCAGATCCGTACAGATTCACCACCAGTAACTCGGATCCCTTCTACCATTCACAAAGTTACAAAAACCTTTTTGTTTCCCAGTGAATATACTAGTTATATTAACACTATACTGTAGCTTATTAGTTACTAAATAAACAGTAGCATTGTGTCTAAAACAACTAAGTGTGTAATATTGTGTCTAAACACAATATACATAATTTGATTAAAAATACTTTATTGCTAAAAATTGCTAATATTTATCTTAGCCTTCAGTGAGTTCATAATCTTTTGGCTGGTGCAGGTTCTTGCCTCAGTGTTGATGGCTGTTGACTGATTAGGGTGGCGGTTGCTGAAGTTTGGGATTGGGTGTGATAATTTCTTAAAATAAGACAACAGTAAAGTTTGTCACGGCAATTGACTCTTTCTTTCATGAAATATTTCTCTGCAGCATGCCCTGTTTGATAGCATTTTACTCACAGTGGAACTTCTTTCAAAATTGGAATCAATCCTTTTAAACCCTGCTACTGCTTCCCCAACTATGTCTTCTGTTGTCATTTCAATAATGTTCACCGCATCTTCAGCAAGACTAGATTCCATCTCAGGAAGATACTTTCTTTACTCATCCAAAAGAAGCAACTCCTCATCCATTCACGTTTTACTATGAGAAGGCAGCAATTCTGCCACATCTTCAGGCTTCACTTCTAATTCAAATTATCTTGCTATTTCCACCACATCTGCAGTTACTTCCTCCATGGAAGTCTTAAACCCCTCAAAGTTATCCATGATAGTTGGGATCAACTTATTTCAAACTACCATTAATGTTGATATTTTGACCTCCTCCCTTAAATGACAAATGTTCTTAATGGATCTAGAATGGTGATCTCTTTCCGGAAGATGCTCAATGTACTTTGCCCCAGATCTGTTAGAGGAATTCCTATGTGTGGCAGCTATAGCCTTTTAAAATGTATTTGTTAAATAATAAGACTTGAAATTCAGAATTACTCTTTGATCCATTAGGAATGAATGTTATGTTAGCAGGCATGTAAACAATGTTAATATCCTTGGATGTTGGAGTGCTTGGATGTCAAGTGCATTGTCAGCAAACAGTAATATTTTAAAGAGGGTTTTTTTTTTTTTTTTTTTTTTTTTTTTTCTGAGCAGATCTTTACAGTGGGCTTAAAATATTAGGTAACCCATGTTGTAAACAGATGTGCTGTGATGTCTTATTCTTCCATTTACAGAGTACAGGCAGAATAGATTTAGCATAATTCTTAAAGGCTAAGAATTATGAATTCTTAAAGGAATTCATAATTCCTAACGGGTAAATACGAGCACTGGCTTCTGCTTCAAGTCGTTAGCTGCATTAGCTTCTAGCAAGAGAGTCAGCTTGTTCTTTGAAGCTTTGAAGGCAGGCATTGACTTCTCCTCGCTGGCTCTGAAAGTCCTGGATGGCTTCTCCTTCCATTAGAAGGCTGTATAATCTAGATTGAAAATCTGTTTTTTAGTGTAGCTACCTTTATCGAAGATCTTAGCTAAATCTTCTGGATAACTTCCTGCAGCTTCTACATCAGCACTTGCTGCTTCATCTTGGACTTTTATCTTATGGAGATTGCTTCTTTCCATGTACTTCATGAACCAATCTCCGCTACATTCAAACTTTTCTTCTGGACCTTACTCATCTCTCTAAGGCTTCATAGAATTGAAGAGAGTTAGGACCTTGCTGTGGATTAGGTTTTGGCTTAAGGGAATGTTGTGGTGGATTTGATCTTCCAACCAGCCCATTCAAATTTTCTCAGGATCGACAATGAGACTCCTTTGCTTATCTTATTTCCTTCAAAATCATTTTCTTAAATTCCCAACTGGGCTCACTATTTATTGCCAGAGATCTAGTTTTGACCTATCTTGGCTTTTCCCTTGAGAAAGAATCTTGTTCTGTCACCCAGGCTGGAGTGTCACCCTCAGTTCACTACAATCTCCACCTCCAAGTTTCAAGTGATTCTTGTGCTTCAGCCTCCCGAGTAGCTGGGATTACAGGTGCGAGCCACCACATCCGGCTAATTTTTGTATCTTTAGTAGAGACGGTATTTCACTGTGTTGGCCAGGCTGGTCTCAAACTCCTGGCTTCAAGCAATTGGCCCATCTTGGCCTCCCAAAATGCTGAAATTACAGGTGTAAGCCACTGTGCCTGGTCTCCATCTTGGCTTTTGACAGGTCTTCTTCACGAAACTTTGGATTTAAAGTGAGAGACATGTCTTTTTCACTTGAACACTCAGAGGCTATTGTAGGGTCACTAAATGGCTTAATATCAATAATGTTGTGTCTCAGGGAATAAGAAGGCCTGAGGGGAGAGAGACAGAGGAGAGGCTGGTGTGTGGCAAACTGGGGACACAAACAACATTTATAGATTAAATTTCCTGTTGTACGTGGGTGTGGTGTGTGATGCCCCAAACAATTACCTTAGTAACATTAAAGATCACTCATCACAAATCACCATAATAGATACTAATAATGAAAAAGTTTAAAATAGTTTGAGAGTTATCAAAATGTGACAGAAAGACGCAAACCGAGCACATGTTGTTGGAAAAATGGAGCCGGCAGAGTTGCCACAAACCTTTAATTTGTAAAAAACAAAAAAGCAACAACAACAAACCCTCAGTATCCTTGAAGGACAATAAAGTGAAATCCAATAAACCAAGGCATTCCTGTACTACTCAATAATCATAAGTAGTACTTAATATTATGAAATAGAGCAGATATAATCTTCTTTAGGGATAGACATTATAAATTAAAATGTTTTCTTTTTATTATCAATCCATCTTTTTCATATTTTATCTGACCTTGCATCCATTTTTCTGCACATTATCTGTGTAAAAATTAATAAATAGTTTGATACTTTATTGAAAGATAAATTTTGTATTTAATTGTCTTTCAGTTGCCAAAAGATTTCTTATCACTGGGCACTGTAATTTTCCTATTTTTTCCTTTTCATCTAATCACATCAACCACACCAGAATTCCCTATCAAATAGAACATTCAGTGCTTACAACTATGTACTCTAACATCCTTCACATGCAATTAAACCATAAATTGGGAACATTGCTGAAAATAATTATTCTTTCATCCCATATTTTTCCTGAGAATAATGTATTTTCTTTGGTTTTAAACTTGATATCCAGCTGTGTCTAACTTTAATAACTCTGTTGTAGAAGAGATTACTGGGAGCCATTTGAGTTATTTCTATCAGGTGGCAAAAGATGAATTAACAGTGTCAAAACACCCAATTTGTGGTAGTACATTGTTGAAGAACAAACACATCTCCTAATTGGAAATTGACAGCTTTGGCACTAATTTGAACTAATCATTGCTAGCATTCACACTAGCCTCCATTTCTGCAAGCTCTATTAAGTCATTAAAATGCCATGACAATCTTCTCCACAGGTGTGGAATACCAGATCCTTGCCTGTGGCAGACTTAATTAGAATAACAGCTGGATAGTTAAACTTAAAAAAGAGAAATCTAAGAGATGATAATGTTTTACGAAGTGCCCCAAATGAAAAAAACTAGTAGGGGAGTGGCTTGTTTTTATTTTATCCAGATTTTATTAGATGGGAATTATATAATTTATAGATGATTGCTAAATATGTAACAAAATTATGATTAAAATGTTAACATAATTAAATAGTACATAAAAAGTACGATTGAGCTAAATAATTTTAAACTTGGAGTTTGCGGTTTTACTGATACCTCCTGAATAGTAAGAACATGCATTTGCTCTTGCTAGTGTTTTTCCTCCATTAAACAGTCTATCTTTCTCTCTTAATTACATAATTTGATATAACCATTCCCAGAAGTTTATTGGACTTTGAATGCAAGAAGAGAGTAAGAACAACAATATAAATTTTGTTGTGACAGAGGAACTATTACTAGCTGATAACAATTTGGGTGGGTCACCATAGCATTTTTCTCCCAGAAAAATATTTGTCTTAATGTTTTCTTGAACAGCAAGATATCATAGAGATTTAAAAATCCTGTATGATAGAAGAAATCTGGTTCCCCACAAACTATCACCTTTCTTTATTTGAGTCCAGAGTCGGCCTTTAGCATAGATTATTCTTGAATCCTAATCTTAAGTCTGACCTATTAAAACTACTTTGTAAATTATATACAGTAAGCAACATTTCTATACAGAAACATATTATTTTTTAAACTGTTTTCATCTCATTTAGATAAATTTTCAATATATCTCAATATGTATTTGGTTATACGCATTCAAAACATTAGATATATAAAATTAAATTTCAGTTTATATCTGTTTATCTCTTTATATTACTGTGTATCTATATCTATCTATCTGTTATAGGCTGAGCTTTATCCTGCAAAATGTTCATATTGAAGTCATAATCCCCAGTACCTCAGAATGTGTCTGTGTTTGGAGATATGGTCTTCAAAGATGTAATTAAGTAAAAATTTGGTCATTTATGAAACATGTCCCTATAAAAAGAAGACATTTGGACACAGATTCACAGAAGAAATTCAGCTTCAAGTCTGTCTTTGGACTCAAATGGAAGCATTTGCTCATCCCTAGGTCTCTAGCCTGTAGGTGTATCCTGGAAACTTACAGATTCTGGACTTGCTGGCCTCCTTCCATAATTAAGTGAGCCAGTTCCTTAAATAAGTCTCTGTCTTTACACACACACACACACACACACACACACACACACACACACACGCACACACACCCCCTGTTGGTTCTGTTTCTGGGGAAAACCCTGACTGAATATACTATATATCTATTTGTCTGTCTTTCTGTCTGTCTATCTGTCCAATGACTGAGAGGGAAAGAGAGATTTTGTTAAGAGAATTACTAAATTGAACACTTGAAAGTATACAAGGTATTTCAAGTATGAAAATAAAATTCTGTAAGGAAGGTAAAATAAAAAGATAGTTTCTATGAAGAAAATGGAAATATTTGAAATGCTCAAAACTTAAAGAATAGCTTCTGTGGACAGATAGGTGGAGAAATTGAAAATGATAGTGACGATATAACTGCTGTGCTAATTTCAATAAAAAAATTAAAAGAGAAATATATCTATTTTAAAAATCCTTGGGGGGAAGCAGTAGCTCACACCTGTAATCCCTGCACTCTGGGGGGCCGAGGTGGGAGGATCACTTTGGGCGGGAAGTTTGAGACCAGCCTGGATAACAGAAACCCTGCTTCCACACAAAATAAGTTAACTGGGTATGGTGGCATGTGCCATGTGTAGTCCCAGCTATTTGGGAAGCTGATGCGGGAGGACTGCTTGATCCCAAGAGGTTGAATTTCAGTGAGCCAAGGGCATGCACCACTGCAATCCAGACCAGGTGACAGAGTGACACCCTACAAAACAAAAACGAACAAACAAGTGACAATAACAGAAATCCCTCAGAATTGTAAAATCCTGACAAATACCTCATTTGAACTGTTTAATCCCATGTAGAAAAGCACACTAAAATATTTGAAGAGGTATATAAGCCCCACATGAAATGAAAATTACATTAGGGATACTGAAACTGAAATGTATACAGGGCTCTGTTTACTTAATTAATAAATCTAGTGGTGTAAAAACTAATGTTAAATTAAGAGCTTTCATTAAAATTGCAACAGGTAGGTATCTGTTGTAACAAAGACAGCCTCCAACGCATATACAAATAATTAATCTTTTATATATTTATATTATGGTTATTTATGTATATATTCCTTCATTTTAAATCCAGTGTTACTGAAAAATCGTACTTTTAGGGCAAAGAGTAATATTTATCAGTGTGAGGAAAGTGCTAGCTGAAAGAAGAATTTTGTGTTCAAATAATGCAGTTTTTATTATTTTAAACAAATTTTGCAAGTGTATCAGGAGATTCTGAAGTGACTTTATAAGTAGTCACAGATGAACCAGAGAAAAAAAGTATTCAATTATCTCCAGCCTCAAAGAGCTTACCTATATGTCATAAATTAAAACACAGTGTAATACGATGCATGCTAAGTGATAATAGGTAACACACAGAACCCTAAGTCACAGAGGATATCTAAAAAACCCTTTCCAGAGAATGCAGGCCTTGAACTTAAAGAGGAAAAAACAAATGAATAAATAATAGTCAACCAGATACACGACATTGGCTCAGAGAGAGTCTGGAGGCAAATATAGAATGTTGAACTGATATGACTTGAGTGACTATCAGAGAATTATATTTAGAGATATACTGGAGTGTTATTACATCAACTAATATCAGTACATTGAAGGATAATTTTCCTGATAGTGATGTGAAAATTTCCAAGAATTTTATAAAATTATCAGATAAAGTTTTAGAAAGGTTTTTACTGGCACCAATTTGGAGTATGTATTAGTGAAATTAAAACTATAATAATAACATGACTTTTGAGCAATTGTTATTTAGGGAGTCAAATAAATTGGCCCAGCAGGCATTCTGATTGCATTCTCTTAAAGAAATATTGAAAACATAAAGCTTTTTGTATTGTTAGCACAAGTAAAATATTTGAACAATTAGATGATGTGTATACAGTCTTTTAAAAAGTTCTAAATAATCCCCTCTTTCATTTGCTGGACTTAGGGATTATGGGGATTGTATTGCAAACATACTTTCAGTTATAGCTCTAAAACTTTAAGATGATTTTCATAAAATTTCTGCCTATTCTATCAATGCAACACTCAGTTCTGCAAATCAAAATAGCTTCTAGTAAATGTTGGAGTGTAACCTTTTCACAGGTGTAGCACAACACAGTAGGTGGTTAAAAGCACCAATTAGAGATATGTAATTATAAAGTGTGTGGCAATATAATTACACCCGTAAACTTATCTTTGTGTTTTCTGTAATATTGAAAATGATTTAATGCACTGTTATCTGAAACAATTATATGAAGTGATTCTTTAAGAATGCCCCCTAACGTTTCTGAAAACTCTGACATTAGCACTAGGTAACACTTTTATGCAAGTATACATTTTACTTGTTTTTTTAAAAAATGGTTTAATTTTCTTTTTTAAAAAATCTTGTGTGACATTACTTCAGAAAAATTGGGAAATATGTTACATAAAAACAAAATTCATAATCTATTGTCAATCTTTCCAAATAATACTATTAGACACATATTTTATTCAATCATATAATCATAAATATGTGTGTATGTATACATAATTAAAACCTCAAATAAATCTGTATCTATATGCAACCATATATTAATTGATAAAATAAATAACAATATTATAAATTTACAAATGCTGACTAATTTTACAATTTTTTTACCACTATTTGAACCCATGTATTTAATACTTACCATGCTTATGTTTTAAAAATCTATACTTAAATTGACATATTTTAAACTTGTTACATATTGGTAAGTGTATTATAAATGCTCATTTATTCTTGTACAGGGAGAGCATAGATGGTATAAAGAAAACTATTTAAAATTCAGATACACTCACAGGTCTTAATTTTTTTCTTCTTATGTGTGGCATTAGTCACTTTCATGTCAGGACTTGACATAGGATAACAAACAGAAGGCAATGCTGTAGAGCAAGCATTGATATCCAACAGTATGAATATAGAAGATAAATGGTCTCAAAATTGATGTCACAGCATGCATAAACTCGTTCTGTTTCCTTCTTGTTCTGTACTCTACTTTATAAAGAATGATGATATATTTTGTACCTATTTTTGTACCAGGAGGAGTTCCTGAAACAAATTACATGAATAAAAGTCAGGTTCTGTTAATAAATGTAAAGGGGGTACAAATGCCAGGTAAGTGTTAGCAGTATCTACCATATGTGCAAGGACAAAATAGGAATTCTTTAGTATTACTATTTTCTTGCTACTTTCTTGTAATTTATCTGGCACTCTAGTTAATATTACATTACAGAACGCACCATGCCTTGTCCTCTCGTAAGTCTTTGACCTTGGCACACATTGAGGAATGTGCGGAATGTATGGAAACATGCAGTCAGCACATCATGGTTAAGCATTGTTTACTCCTTAAACATTGGAGGCATTTCTGTTTTTACAGGTTGCTTAAATTATATTGCAGTCAGCCTCTTCAGTTTTGGTTCCCTTTCCGCCATATTTTCAAAAATTCCATACCATTTTTTCTCCAAAATAAATTGCCACGATAATGACTAGAGCTGTATTTGGCCACAAGTTGCTGCTAAGTGACCTTTTGTACTCAGATCATTGATGAGACTTAAGAGTTTAGGTGTGCAGTAGATCATTTAACTAATTCATTATCCTCTTCATTCTATAAAACTCTTAAAAAACATTATTTTTTTCATCATAAGAAAGATGAAATAGTAAGAGAAAGGGATACATCTATCAGTCAAAATAATTCATAAATCCAAAGCATATTTTCTAATAACTGGAGGTAAATAGTACTCTTTTTCCATGCACATTTGTACAAAATATTGTCCTGAAGGAAAATCAGAGCAGAATAAAGATCCATTTCCCCACAGATTAGATAAGGGAAATTAAATGTATTATACATGTAGAAGTAAAGACAATTTCCTTTCCCACCTTTCTGAAATTGTGATAATTTATTCTATAAAATTAGTCTTATAAAGACCTTATTTTTTCTTCCTCCAAAGGACGAGTTCCCTTACCAAGAATCAAACACTGGCCACAACATTAAAGGAATGGAATCTTAACCACTAGACTACGTATAGCACTTCCTTTTATGAGCCCTTCAGGGGATTCAAATCAGGCATTTTGAGCATACAAAATATTTTAATTTTTTATTTGATTTATACATTTTTTCCCCTAATCTTGCCAACAGAGTTTCCGTTGTATCTTTTACAGGTGTCAATAAGGTAGCTATTTAAGACGAGAGCTCTCTAAAAAGTATTATTTTAAATGTAGCCAATTTATTTTATAAGCAGACTCGGTTCACATACTTTTTTTCTTGTTAATCCAATTTTGGAAAGGGAAAAAGACAAAGACTTGTAGCACTCTCATTAGACCAAGTGCTACAGGGAGAGATCTGGGGAGCTGACTTTCAGAAAGAAATCTTGCCCTTTTTGCCAGTCTGTAGCCAGTTGTCCAAGGATCCCAATTGTAGTCTTCAAATTTTTCATCCTACCTTCTATGCCGAACTGTAGAGGCAAAGGGAATTTTCCCCACTTCTGAAAGTTAGATACTTTGAGCCTATAAAACAAACTGATATCAATGGGAAAAAAGGAACACACATGTATTACATGCACTCATGTCCATGGTAGTCATACAAAATAGGAAAACTCAAAGAAAGGGCCAGATGGCCGAACTTTTTTTTATCATCCAGAGTTTACAGAATAAGTACAGACTTGGAGAATGGCAAGAGAAGTTACAGGATGGAGAGGTGGAGGAAAGGCATGGAGCAAAGGTGGTCTTGTTATGCACAGAAACAGTCACATGTAGCAGCTCTCGGAAAGGAAATATGGCAGTCTGTGGTAACAGTTTCTCTGTCAGACCTTTTGTCTTCTTTTTTTATGGGATAATCTGTCCTAGATCAAAGAGGGACTTCAGAGAAGGCCTGTGTGTATCTGTTGTTAATTTCTTCTGCAGATGCAAATCTCTTCTATGAGGGACAGCTTTTCACCTATTCCTGTGTTTTTAGCTTCTTTGAACGGCCATCTTGAAATATGCCAAGGAAGTACATTTTGAGCATATTTTTGGTTTCCTTCATACAAAGCCTCAAATGAAAAACATTGCATATAAACTCTGTCCCTAATTGAAGTTATTAGAAAGGAGGAAATTTACCTCTTTCTATCTACTCATCTATAACATTTTAGCCATTTAGTAGAAAAACTAAACTAAATTGTTTTTTCCCAATCTACCATGCTTTTTCTTTTTTTACCCAGTTTAAGGCCTTATTAAGAATAATTGTTTTTCATATACATTACAAATGTCTTGGTACATGTCATATGTTTATAATGAGGAACAATTTATTTATTTGCAATTATAGATATGTGTGAATTTTTTTTTAAGAAGGAGATATTAACGAATCATTACTCGTATACCTTTATTAACGATTTATCACAACTAGTAACTACTAGTGTATAATTACTCCACATACCAATGCCTAATTTATCATAATATATGGATATAATGACTTATGGTATACAAAAGAATGACATTTGCTATTATGCCTGCAATTTTTTACTCCTATGTTACTACTATTGATATTTCTTGCCTTAAGACTTATTATATATTTATAGTGATTAATATACAGCATCCCACGTATAATAAAACTTCAACATCTCTGTCTGTGTGGAAGTATCATTAATGTCTAGTGAGGATTCTGATTATATTGAAACTCTCTTGGCTTTTACATAAAATATAAGCCTGTACTCCACGAGGGTTGAGCTGTGGGATGTTTTCAAAAGTATCTCTAATCTCGACTCATCTTGCATTTTCTCCAACAGAAATCCATGCAGCCTGTCCTTTATAAAATTCTGATTGAAGTCATATCTATCTTAGAAGGTTTAATATCTTAAAATATGCTAAGAGTTGGGAAACTTATGATCAAAGTAGCTATCAAAATGCAAAATATGACTGTCATTGTTCTCGAAAGGTAAATAGCAATCATTCATGGGCTTTGTGCAGTTTCCTCCAGTCACTGTGATCTGATGTGTTCCCGTGAAGCTGGTTTGCCATTGATTAAATGCTCTTATCTCGATTGCCAAGTTAATCTTGTGTGGCATCCAAGCTTTTATTTTATCTTCTTTACACAGTCCCTTTCAGGCTCTACAAATGTGAGTAAACTTTAAAGAAATCACAAACCAGCAGTCATCCTTTTCTTCTCAACAAGTTGTTGTTCATAAAATCCTCTGTAAGTTGCTAAGTTCTCTCTAGACACTCACTTTCCTTTTTTTAAGAACTGAAAATATGTTAAGGTGCTAGAAGATTTTGATGTCTCCCTGAGAATTACTGTTACAAGGAGATGCTTAGCCAAGGTGTTTGTGTGATAGGCTAAGGTCCTCACATAGAAGGAAGGAGTTGGGGAGAGGAAGAAGCATGGAGGAATTTAGCTGTGGGCGATGAATTTTGATAATTTGTTTTATGTATTAACACATTCGGCAGGATTGCTCTCTTTATAACATTAGCGCATATCAATACTAATACCTGTTCCATTATTTAGCTATTGTTCACTTATCAGAAATATACAACAAATTAAAAATAAAATAGTTCCTCACAAGACGGCCTTGTACCTTGGCAGAATCTAGTACTGTATCACATGAATCTTGTAGAAATTCTAGTTTACTGTGATAAGCAAAGAGAATATAGCCTCAGCTTTAGATACTAGCATCAGTGAGGAGTTCAGTGAACTTGACTTCTTGAGTCTACCAAGTTATTAGGTATAGGGGATAAGTTTTAGTGTGTCAGTGGGAATCTCTATTTTTGTTTAGGTCCTACCAATTTGTGGGAAACCTCGAATAGGGATCAGTGAGTCACATCCAGCATAATGTCCTAATAATATTTTCAACAGTGTTTATAAAGACATATCATCCAATTCTAACTTCAAAATACTAGAGTAAAAAAGTCCTTTTCGACCGGGCGCGGTGGCTCACGCCTGTCATCCCAGCACTTTGGAAGGCCAAGGTGGGTGAATCAGGAGGTCAGGAGATCAAGATCATCCTGGCTGACAAGGTGAAATCCCGTCTCTACTAAAAATACAAAAAAATTAGCCGGGCGTGGTGGTGGGCGCCTGTAGTCCCAGCTACTCTGGAGGCTGAGGTAGGAGAAGGGCGCGAATCCAGGAGGCGGAGCTTGCAGTGAGCCTAGATCGCGCCAGTGCATTTCAGCCTGGGCGACAGAGCGAGACTCCATCTCAAAAAAAAAAAAAAAAAAAAAAAAAAAAAAAGTCCTTTTCGTGACCAGTGAGCCTACACTAGGCAGCATATATTCACATTTTCATTGTAGCTAGATACTAATAAACAATAAGAACAATTAATCTTCTGCATTTAAAAGGTAGAATTGAGCAATGCAAACTTGATAAACGTTTAAGAGGGATACGTTAGCTTAAGATTTACCAGATAAGTACCTCTATATTAGAGAGATGACATATATCATACATATACGGACACTTTGTTCACACACAGAATAACATAAAATAATAATTTTAAAATGTGGTTACCTACTTCAGAGAACACATGTCTCTGAGTTTAGATAAATTAATTTCAATTAATTCTCAAAGACAGTAATGGTAAAGACCACGTTCTCTTAACTGCAATACAATGAAATAAAGAACACCATTATAGGCCGGGCACGATGGCTCAAGCCTGTAATACCAGCACTTTGGGAGGCCGAGACCGGCGGATCACGAGGTCAGAAGATCGAGACCATCCTGGCTAACACGGTGAAACCCCGTCTCTACTAAAAAATACAAAAAAACTAGCCAGGCGAGGTGGCGGGCGCCTGTGGTCTCTGCTAAGTGGGGAGGCTGAGGCAGGAGAATGGCCTAAACCCGGGAGGCGGAGCTTGCAGTGAGCCGATATCCGGCCACTGCACCCCAGCCTGGGCGACAGAGCAAGACTCCATCTCAAAAACAAACAAACAAACAAACAAAAAAAAACCACCATTATAAAAAAAACTGATTAACTGGACAGATATAAAAAATAAATAAAAACATCTAATTACTCAATGAATTCGCAAGTTATTCAAATTACAATTGTAAAATATTCCAAATATGGTGTTAACATATAGTATATGAGAGGTAGGCATAGCTATACAAGAGATTATTTTCCATACATGGTATTATCATATGCACCACCATGACAGAAAATAATGGGATTAGTTTTATTTTTTAACCTTTAAAAGGATAGATAATTTATGAAAAAGACAAACCAAAATCTTTGTGTTTTTCTTATCTACAAATGTATTTAAGAAGTAACAAATTGACTATGATCTTATTTTTATGTGAAAGTTCAGTTAATAATACTCTTAGTTTAATATTAGTTTCGGTCTTTACTTACTGAAATTGAAACTATCTTCGAAAGAGCCAATAAATTTTAATGTTCAAAAAAGATAGTAGAGATGGACTCAAGTGCAGCTGCACACTGAATTAGACTGTTGCATTGTTTCAATTTGCCTTATAATTTATTGTGTATGACAATCTAATGTTATAGAATAGAGATCACAAAGGAGGTAGAACAGTATATAAGAAATTCCAAAAAAATTATAGCAGTAAGAAATTGGTTTGAGTAAAGCATCTCTGAGCTTGAGGATATGTTTATATATCTATATCTATGTATATACGTATATAGATATAGACATATGTGGGAGAGAGTATTTTAATGAATTATAATAAATTATAATAAATGAATACCTTAAAACTTTCTATGTAACAATATAAGTAAGCAAAGGAAATTATTTACATTGTCAAAAAGAGGAGAACAAGGAAGAATTAAGGCAGTGAAGTTTGAATTATACTACCAAAAGTTATTCCCCCGGCTATATTATTTTGTATATTCAAAAAGTATAAATGAACGATATTAAAATTATTATGAAGAATTTGTGCATTGGTGACAGAGTGAATGGCTTTTATGACTTGTGACACCAGAGGTATGAGAGAAACAGTGTATCTACCTACTAGTCTGGAAGAGTAGTACTGTGGTATGCAATGCACTAAGATGTTGTATGAAATTATGTTTACATTATACCCAAAGTCTTTCTGTAATAAAAACATTTACACAGGATTATTGCTTTACAACATATCATGAGATTGGTACATTTTAAATTTGTCCATAAAAACTAACATTTTACTAATCATATTTTGATCATAAAATATGCTAAATAAACTACTTTGATCTGTCATTTATCTAAGCATTCACTGAAGTTGAAAATGTTTCATGACTAGGAATACAATAGAAAAAAGCTGAATAGAACTGTTATCTATTTATCTCTCATAGTCATACATATTCTGATTTGCTTGATAATATTTTTGTAAAAACTTGTATGATTCATGGCTTATCTTTATGTAGGTGGTCTGTCCTTTCTGAAGTTTTGGCATAACAAACATTTGTGTTTTTTTGTGTGTTGTTTTCCATATATCCTGACACAGTATGCCATTTTCTGTTCTTAAAATTATGAGGGCTGAAAATGACTTTAGATTCATGTGATTATTTCGGCTAATCTCCTTTGTTCTCTATATTTAATGTATTCAGACAAACAAGTACATAGAGAAGGAATCGCAGATCACTCACACTTGGTTTCTGCTTGTGATTCAGTCTGCAAAGCCAGCTCTGGAAATTCTAGTCCACGATAGTAAACAAATCTCGCCTATTTTTTTGGAGTTCAGGAATAATAATTGTCCATGTCACTTCATTTGAGAGTAATATATGCTCATTTGAGAGTAATATATGCTGTTATATAAAACCTAGTATTATAGATAGAGGCTACCTAACAAAGACATATGTGTGATTACCGTTACCTGCAAAATGGGAAATGAGAGCAATTGTTATGTATTTTAGGCAAATGAATGAACTTTCTGTTGCTACTGTTTAAATTTTAAGTTTGTGTTTTAGCAGAAAAAAATACCAGCACTTTTTAACTGAAAATATGCTGGACTTTGAGTTGCTTTTTTGGTAATAAGATAATTCGAAGTTACTGGTTCTTCTGATGAATCATGTAAAGATACCATTGTAGATGAAATTTTGTCCACCTCAAGGATCCTATATTGAAGTCCCAACCCTCTCCTGTAATTGTATTTAGAGATAGGGCCGTTAAAGTTGTAATCCACATTAAGTGATGTCATAAGGGTGCGCCCTAACCCAATAGGACTGATGTACTTATAAGAAGAGGCAGAGACATCAGGGATGTAGATGCACGCACAGAAAAGTCCATGTGAGAACACGGCAAGAAGGCAGCCATCTGCAAGCCAGTGCACCAGGTCTCAGGAGAAACCAGACTTGTCAATACTCGATCTTGAGCTTCTGGCCTCGAGAACTGTGAGAAAGTAGATTTCTGTTGAATGGCTCATCCAGTCTGTGATACTTTGTTATGGTAATCTTAGCGGACTAATACATGTAATAAAAGCTAATCAGACTCTGGAAAGGTTGCGGTCAGAGGAAAATTGTGTCTGATCACCAGAACATATCTTCAAATGCTAACTGTGGAGTATAGCATAAGCCAGTTGACTAAACTCAAGATCCGTGTACAGTGTCAGCCATCCTATCCTCCTCCATCATCAACCTTATTAGGATGAAAACAGTTTCCTGAATCATCCAATTTTAGGCTTTTTGACTTTATGCAATTAATAGGCTGTGGCTTAAAAGCAGGGAGGACATTGATCCTATGGAACCCTGTTCTGAGCATTTGAGTGCAGTCAGAGGCCACTCTGACATGATAAAATCCCTCCACCAGAAGCTGCATTGTGTCTGTCATGTGTCATGGGAGAACAGAGTATTTTTGGTTTACCAAGGGTAAAGGTAACAAGGAATTGTGGCACTCCTGGATATTGCTGTATTAATCCATTACCTTCTGTATAACAGTAGAAAAAATTGCATTTGGTAAAAGAGTGGCTGTGTTGTTTGTTTGTTTCCCTCCCTGGAGTGTATCTACTGCCTGCTTCTGGAACTATCCCAAGTTCCTCAATGCCGAGGACAACTATCTTACATTCTGTTAGTGGAAACTACTTGGGTAAATCCACTATAATAATCATCTTGTTATTTCATGTGAAAATAAAACAGATTGTTTCACCTAGATTTTCATCTCCTTTAGATCAAAGGCCTTATCTGATATTTCATTTTAATTCCTACAAATATAAAGCATATATCCTTTCATTGAGAATACTTTAATTATTTGATTTTATCACCCAGGAATATTTCTGCTTCTGTCTGTCTAAGAAGGAAGTTAGGAAGAAGGACACTTGCAGAAAGATAGTTTGTTCTTAGCAAAATATTTCTGTATTTTTTTTAAATTGTACTTTAAGTTCTGAAATACATATGAGGAACGTGCAGGTTTGTTACATAGGTATACATGTGCCATGGTGGTTAGCTGCACCTATCAACCATCATCTAGGTTTTAAGCACAGAATGCCCCGGGTATTTGTCCTAATGCTCTCCCTCTGCTAGCCCCCCTCTCCCTGACAGGCCCTGGTGTGTGATGTTCCCTCCCTGTGTCCATGTGTTCTCATTGTTCAAATAAGATTTAAAATATAATCTTGTCCTTGAATATACTCCATATATGTAAGTTATTTTTGACTGGTTAGTGGATGATACTACAACCTGGTTAAATAATATGCTTGATATATCAAGAGAACATTCAATTATAAGATACTCTATATCTCCTTATGCTACGCTGAGAAAATAGTAAAGATAAGTTGGGAACACAATGATACACCTTAATGTTTCTGACAGAGAGAAAACAAACTTCTAAAGTACTTTTAGTTAGTTTAAACATCAGTAGAAAGTCTATAACAAAGATATATTTAGCTTCTAGATGTTATTGACACACATCTTACATGTATATCCTCATATTTTTAATTTTTTAAAAAGAACAGCCTCCCATATAGCCTAAATTATATTTAGTATTCACAAAAGCAAACATTTTTTAAAAGTAAGATTTTGAACAAAAATTTTAAAAGCACATTCTTAACACCCTTCCTTGAAAAACTAAACACAAATATTGGTAAGATGAGAAGTTTTTAAAAAGCAAATAATTTTACTCATCTGTTTAGTAAATACAGCAACAAAAATATTTGTAAAGAAGAATGGTGAATAAAAGCCTTGTTTCTGTGTCAGGAATACTAGTTACCAATCTATCTTCTGAAGTAAAAGTGACTTTTAAAAATTGACGTATAGAATATTTGTGTTATTTCAGTAATTAAACCAATTTATTATTACAGGGAAATGTAGGTAAAGTGATCATTGACATTAATGCTTTTCGTAGATTTTATTGCTTTTTACAGTATCAACATTTTCATGATATACAATTAATTAGATGCTTTTAATGGAGTAAGAATAATTATAGAATTTTTGAAGATGTAAGATGCAAAATATAACTCCAGATGCTAGAATTACTATTTTTCTGCTTTCATCTACATATATACACACTTAAAAAAACTGATAATAAGCAAATTTTTCTCCATTGCCTTTTGTCTATATGAAATGTAGATTTTAGGGTAAATATTTGATTTTGGAATCCCAGGTAGATTCCCATTTACCACTATTTCATACTGTATCTAAGAAATTAAAATTATTTTTAATTCTTGCTGTTTTTTAAAAGACTAATTTTCAAAAGTATCTTTGCCCTGTGAAGCAGTATTTTCAGAGAAAACTCAGGTTTTCTTAAAGGAAATCCCTGGAAATCCTGGCCTGTATTAATCTTATCTCCATTATCTGAAACCAACTTCAGATCATTGTTTTATATCTCTGAGGAAGAGAATCCCTCTCTTTTTAGAGGTTAATCCCATTATCTGTGTTCAAACCTCTATTTCATGTTTTTTCTCTAACCTTCTTCTTTCTGCATCTTTCACTTTTTCTTTTTACACATTTTCCTCAAACTAAAGGCAAGTTCAAAACTCTTCCAGTTTAAGATAAATAGAATATGATGTAAATGTCCATCACTATAAAATTCACTGAATGTCATTCTTTATTTACTGATTCTACTTCCTTACTTTCAAATATCCTTTCAATATGTTTCAATTACTTATATTCATATTATTATCTATTTCAAAAACTTGTATGTCCTGCAATACCTCTCTCATACTATCATCAATACATTTACATAAAACAGAAATGTGTTATAGTACTTTCTTCACCTTGAGGGTTTATAACCAATTATTTATTTATCAAGGTATGTTCATTATATTTTATCATCACCATTTGTCTTAATCTGTTCAGGTTGCTTGAATAAAAATGTCCTAAACTGGGTACCTTACGAGAAACAAAATTATTTCTCACAGTTCTGGAGACTAGGACGTTCTAGTTCAAGTCATCAATAAATTTTCTGTTTGGTGAGTGTTCTCTTCCTCACAGACAGAACCTTCTGTGGCATCCACGTGCAGCGGAGGGAAGAATGAGCTCTCTGAGCTTCTTTTATACAATAACTAATCCCATTTATGGGAGCTCTGCCCTCATGACCTAATCACCTCCCCAAAGCCCCCACTCCTTAATACTACCACATGGAGGATTAGGTTTTAAAATATAAACTGTAAAGGTAAACTGAGGCTGGAGCCAAACCGGGAACAAAGACACAAGGCAAATGGCAGTGAGAATAGCTTTTATTAGGGCTTGCGGGGGAGGTTCCTCAGTCCAAAGGCGTGGGCCCAGGAAGTCGTGCTGAGGGAGGAGGGTAGGGGCTTCTTATAGCCTGAGAGGTAGAGAAGCTGGTTGTGCAAACAGGGCCTGGGGGGTCTTGAAACTACTAGGGCAGGAGTTGAGTAAGGGTCACGAGGAAGGGGTCTTTGGAAAACTGTGAACCGAAACTGCTGTTTACGAACTTGTGGAATGCAGGTGAGCTGCAGGTCATGGGGAGGTTGGTTGCCCAGCCGGAACCTCTGATGTATGTAAGTCTGAGGGTGTGTTCAAAGAGGGAGGGAAGTCTGGAACAAAGGGCCTGTTACGCCGAGTGGCGCTGCCATGTCAGGTCTAGATTCCTGCCTAACATAAACTTTGGGAGGACACAATTTTCCAGACTACAGCAACATCCTCTCTTTTCTGCCTGTCTCTCTTTTCATGGATATTAATTTTAATCTTTACCAACTTTCACCTGCCTATGTAAATAGTTCTCCATCTTGTTTCCCTCCTCCAAATTTGTCTCAATTCGGACTTCCACAACAGGGAACTTAATACAATCTGTATTTTACTTTGTTCTTTCTGCTTAAAACAAATTAATGCAGATTTTTGAAAAAATTAAGTTGTTACAGCAATGTTTTGGCATGTCTTGCTTGATATAGCCCTTTAATACCCATTTTTATGCCATAGACTATTGTGAGAGGTAGGATAAAACAATGAACTTAACAAAGACCACGTTCTTATGGAGATTATATTCCAGAGGAGCAAAATTAATATTCGATACATAAGAGTTAAGTTGGGTTAAAAGATGGTGCATTTGGAAGTATTTTTTGTAGGGCTGCCAGGGATGATCTCTATGTTGAATAGAAATTTGAATGAAATAGGCAATAAACCCCATTGTAGCTGAAAGAAGAATGAGTTGGAACTATGTTTTCTATGAGGCCAGACATGGTTTTGACAGAAGGTTTTGAGACCAGGGTTTTGACGGAAGTCTACCATAATCCAATTTTTGTTTTCAGTGCTGTCTCTTTGCCTGTTATAGAGGTCAATTATGGGAAAAAAAACAAAAACAAAAAAAAAGAGGCTATTTAAGAGTTGAGTTAAAGTGAATGAGAATGGTAGAAATTGGATTAGGGACATGGTGTGGAGAGAGGTACCAGAACGTAGCTTAAAGCCATAAGGGGTCTAGTAAGATCAGAATTGTTTATTGTTTATTTGTCTACTGTGAATAGTGAAAAACTCGGAAATATTTAACAGAGGAGTAAAACATTGTTTTGTTTTTGGTTGAGAAATGTGATGGAGGCAAGAGTTGAAGAGGTACTCATTGTAGTTTATTGTAGCACAGACAAAAGATAGTGGTAGATTTGATTAATGTGGGGCAAGCTGATGGTATAAAGTTTGAAAGACTTTTTTTTTTAAGTTTAAGAATTTACCAATGAATTATATATGTTGTGTTAGTGAAAGACAAACTAAGGTTAAACAAAGGACCCTCAGAAATAGAGACCAGTAAAGAAAACAGAAAATGTAGTATGTATGTGTGATCCCAAAAATCAAGACAGAAAAAAAAATCAAGGAGAAATAATAAATTATATCTAATATTTACAATAAATTGAAGAAAAGAAGTTCGAGATAAACCATTGTATTTGAGTTTGTGAATAGTATTGATGAACTTGTTATAGGCAAATGGAAAAAATACAGGGCATTTCTTGACGTACCTCCAAATTTCTTTCTTTTCTTTGATATAGTAAGTAGTAATTTTGACAATAATTTCTTTAAATGTTAATTCCCATAGAATAAAAATTATAAATTATCCTGTAACATAACTCATGTAAATTTTGTTAAGGTTCATTGTGTATTAGCTGTCTTATATTTCTCCCAATATCTTATATTTCTCTTCTTCAAATGTTTTATAACCTTCAATACAGCTAGATGGAAGATGATTTTTCATGGATGTGATTGAACATGACTTTGGAAGTTTTCCTCCATGTGAGTTTCAAAGTAGTGTTAAAGTAAATAAGAAGGAGGCCATTACATACAGATATTTTCTCTGCTTGTCTCTGTAGCAGAAACTCTCGTATTAGCAAAACCAGGACTTAACTTAAAAAACATTTCCTGTAACTAAGAAAATTAAAAGCGGGCCTCAGTCAGTCACCACCAATCAACCAGCCAATGCATTATACAACTAGAAACCTCCCATCAGAAACATGCCCAAGTAAGGTAAATGCCTCATCACATTGTGCAGAAATAAAGCAAAGATCTCGCTGTGTCTAATCACGTAATTTCTCTGCTTCTGCATTTGTTGTTCATGCTACTGGGTGTAGCTTTCTGAACCTCTTCTGGTTCTGAATGCTGCCTGATTCATAAACTGATATTTGCTCAAATGAACTCTGTTTAATTTAATTGCCTAAGATTTTTCTTTTAACAATAGTATAATTTTAATTATTTTTCTATGAAATTAATCTAATTTTGAGTTATTTTTCCTTCACAAGTTTTCAATTTGCTCTAAAGCTCATGTTCTAAATGGAATTAAATGGCTAAAGTAATTTTGGATCTTGGCTCTTTTAGTTAACTTTGTGAATAGTAGTATACCAAGTAATTCTGTAGTGACTAAAGTTATGATGCTATATAATTGATCTTATTTAGCTTTGTAATATTATTTAAATGTTTATAACTAGTTTTGGCTTAAAATTATATAATGTCATTCATTCAGTTGTTCTTATTTACTGTATCTATCTAACATACCCTCTCATTTACATAACATGAAATACATTTTCCTAATTATTTACCTATATAAAACTATTTATTATTAGTTTCTAATTAGATGTGTTAAATATGATGATTTATTATTGTATTCTTCCAATAATACCTACAATCTATAAGCAATTCATACACAGAATTTCAAAATATGTCATTTTTATAAACATTAATAAATATAAATAGGATATTCACAATAAACATTCAATGAAACTGAATATTTAGACCTTATTAAATTGAATAGAATGAATTTTCTCTGATCATGGCACAAATTCAAGGATACTAGAAATAATATTAAAATTGTAACAGGGACTATCCTGGCTAATACGGTGAAACCCCGTCTCTACTAAAAAATACAAAAAAACTAGCCGGGCGAGGTGGCAGGCTCCTGTAGTCCCAGCTACTTGGGAGGCTGAGACAGGAGAATGGCATGAACCTGGGAGGCGGAGTTTGCAGTGAGCTGAGATCCGGCCACTGCACTCCAGCCTGAGTGACAGAGCGAGACTCTGTCTCAAAAAAAAAAAAAAAAAAAAAAAAAAATTGTAACAGGAAGTTATTCAATTTTCAAAATCCTCAGCTGAAAGAAAAAGCTAAATCGTTGACTTTTGATGAATATCTAGGGCAAAGCTAAATTTACTGCTGCTGTGTGTATTGTGTGTGTGTGTGTGTGTGTGATATTACAACTTAACAAAGCAGTACAGCAGATCCTAGATTAATGGCTTTGTGTTTAATGTTGTTTTGTTATTATATTTATGAGAAAAAAAAATCTGTTTCCAGCCAGGGCCAGTGACTGTGTGGAGTTTGCCTATTCTCCTTATGTTCACATTAATTTTCTCCAAGGGGGCTCCCTTTTCCTCCCACATCCCAAAGATGTGCATATTTGGTTAAATGGCATTTCTGCAACATCCCAATTTGAATGAGTGTGGGTGAGACCTGTGATGGGATGGCATCCTGTCCAGGCTGATTCCCATCTTGTGCCTTTAGTTGCCAGGAGAGGCTTTGGACACTCATGACCCTGAGCTAGAATAATTGGGTAAACAATTAGCTTTTTTTTTTAAAAAAAAAAAAAGTGTCTTAAATCTATGTGTAGCTTGTATTTATTTTAGTGTTTAATATTAGATGTATTTTGATATTTACTTAGATATGTAGTGATCTTAATATTTTATGACCAAAAATTTGCCATAAATACTTAACTCTTATTTATATTAATTAGCCTATTGGAAAATTGGTTTCATTACATGTCATTTCACTTAAAGTTACAGTTTTAAGAGCCTATTCATGATGTTAAGTGAGGACTTATTTTACTTTATTATATATGATACATTCTCTTATATTCTCATTTTGACAACTCTGTTTTTATAAAAATATATATTATAAACTTATTACATTGATTTTTCTCATTTAATATCTTTCAACCTGAAGCTCAAAATTCCTAAAAATTTAAGTGTAAATTATTTTTTAATAGATGCCACCGAGATATCAGCTGTTTTATTTTATTTATTTATTTTTTTGAGACAGTCTCGCTCTATCACCTAGGCTGGAGTGCAGTGGCGTGATCTTGGCTCAGTGCAACTTCCACCTCCCGGGTTCAAGAGATTCTCCTGCCTTAGCATCCTGAGTAGCTGAGACTACAGGCACGCCACCACGCCCAGCTAATTTTTGTATTTTTAGTAGAGATGTGGTTTCACCATGTAGGCCAGGCTGGTCTTGAACTCCTGAACTCCCACCTCAGCCTCCCAAACTACTGGGATTGCAGGTGTGAGCCAGTAGCCCTGCTGATACCAGCTTTTATAGCAGAAAAAAAAAACATTTTGAGTGCCTCAGAACCTAAAGAAAATACTTTTAAGAAGAGATTTAAACATTGTATCATGGGAGAGTGATATTTGGGTAGCTGTGAATGACACTGAGAATTCTGAATCTTGAAATTTCTGAGAACATCTTTGGCTGAAAAAGCAGGCCCCACTCCATCACATCTGAGTGCACCAGTCCTCTATATATTGTATACAATATTTTCAGAAACTGCATTAGCAAAATCTGAAACTAGGTATCCTCCAGGACCTCCTCACCACTTCCCATGTCATTGCTTATGGCAAACCAAGGGGAGCTGGTGGCCACTGGGAATTGATGGCCGCAATGTGTTGCAGGAGCCAAGTCCCCTGGATAAGCTGCGAGAAGAGCAGGAACCCGGTGCAGGGGGAAGCCATGTAGGCCTCAGGAACTTGCCAAGTGAGTACATCAGAACCAGGAAGCAGAGTTCTTCTTCTTTTTTCAATAGGCTTTAATATCTCTAGTACCCTCCACTGACACAGTTTCATTGTCAGTTGTCAAAATTTTTGTTTTTAAAAAGCTACTTTCCTTTTTAACAGAGTGGGTAAAAAGAACAAATTTGGAGCTTAGAAGCAACAAATAGAAAGAAAACCAGCACATTTCTCCGTATAAAGAATGAAATTAGATGCTTTCATCTAATTTTGAACTATTTTACTTTAACATAGAATGGATATAGGTCTTTCTAAAGACCAAAGCTTTTTAATGCATTATAAATGTCATTACTAATTTCATGCATCTAAAGTGAAAGGGAGAAAAAACTTACAAGAAATGAAATATCTTTTTCACATAGGACGATAGCAGCATTTAATTTTAAGAATGTATTAATGAACTGCATTTAAAGATACACTCCTACTGATTTTAAAAATGAACATGTGAAAGCCATTTGTTCTATAACTTCAAGAACTACATCATATTGTTACATTCTTAGTCTTTGACAGAGTTTTGTATTTGAATAGACTGATCTATTTTGACACCTTTCAAATATTTTAAGGCATTTACTAAATATAATGTGTCAAAGAGTACTTGTCACAATTATTCTTAAATTACACAAGGAATGCTGAGCCTCCTCCAATCAGATTAGACTCCCAAGGGCTACTAAAATAACTGTTGGAAAATTCAAAATATTTCTCTAAGCAGAATCACTCCTCCGAAGTCTCCCCGGCTGATCAGATGTGTCTCCTCCTCTGTCCCCTCCCTTCTCTCAGGTCACCAGCACCCTCGGAACCCAGAGGCCCACGCTCTGAAGGTGATCCCCCTGGAGAGGAAGGCGATGGCCCCTGCGAGGACTATGGCCGGCACCCGCCTCGCCCCGGCCCGCATCCCTGCCGTCGCCTTGTGGCTTCTGTGCGCGCTGGGCCTCCAGGGCACCCAGGCCGGGCCGCCGCCCGCGCCCCCGGGGCTGCCCGCGGGAGCCGACTGCCTGAACCTCTTTACCGCTGGGGTGCCTGCCTTCGTGCTGGACACCAATGCCTCGGTCAGCAACGGAGCCACCTTCCTAGAGCCCCCCAGCGTGCGCCGGGTCTGGGACTGTGTGCGCGCCTGCTGCACCATCCAGAACTGCAACTTAGCGCTGGTGGAGCTGCAGCCCGACCGCGGGGAGGACGCCATTGCCCCCTGCTTCCTCATCAACTGCCTCTACGAGCAGAACTTCGTGTGCAAGTTCGCGCCCAGGGAGGGCTTCATCAACTACCTAACGACGGGAAGTATACCGCTCCTACCGCCAGCTGCAGACCCAGGGCTTTGGAGGGTCTGGAATCCCCAAGACCTGGGCGGGCATAGACTTGAAGGTACAACCCCAGGAATCCCTGGTGCTGAAGGATATGGAAAACACAGATTGGCACCTGCTGCGGGGTGACACGGACGTCAGGGTAGAGAGGAAAGACCCAAACCAGGTGGAACTGTGGGGACTCAAGGAAGGCACTTACCTGTTCCAGCTGACAGTGACTAGCTCAGACCACCCAGAGGACACGGCCAACGTCACAGTCACTGTGCTGTCCACCAAGCAGACAGAAGACTACTGCCTCGCACCCAACAAGGTGGGCCGCTGCCGGGGCTCCTTCCCACGCTGGTACTATGACCCCATGGAGCAGATCTGCAAGAGTTTCGTTTATGGAGGCTGCTTGGGCAACAAGAACAACTACCTTCGGGAACAAGAGTGCATTCTAGCCTGTCGGGGTGTGCAAGGAGGGCCTTTGAGAGGCAGCTCTGGGGCTCAGGCGACTTTTCCCCAGGGCCCCTCCACGGAAAGGCACCATCCAGTGTGCTCTGGCACCTGTCAGCCCACCCAGTTCCGCTGCAGCAATGGCTGCTGCATCGACAGTTTCCTGGAGTGTGATGACACCTCCAACTGCCCCGACGCCTCCGACGAGGCCACCTGTGAAAAATACTCGAGTGGCTTTGACGAGCTCCAGCGCATCCATTTCCCCAGTGACAAAGGGCACTGCGTGGACCTGGCAGAAACAGGACTCTGCAAGGAGAGCATCCCGCGCTGGTACTACAACGCCTTCAGCGAACACTGTGCCCGCTTTACCTATGGCGGTTGTTTGTGGCAACAAGAACAACTTTGAGGAAGAGCAGCAGTGCCTTGAGTCTTGTGGTGGCATCTCCAAGAAGGATGTGTTTGGCCTGAGGTGGGAAAACCCCATTCCCAACACAAGCTCTGTGGAGATGGCTGTCGCAGTGTTCCTGGTCATCTGCATTGTGGTGGTGGTATCCATCCTAGCTTACTGCTTCTTCAAGAACCAGAGAAAGGGCTTCCACAGCCACCACCACCACCACCACCCACCACCCACCACCCACCACCACCACCCACCACCCACCACCCACCACTGCTAGCTCCACTGTTTCCACTACTGAGGACACGGAGCACCTGGTCTATAACCACACCACCCAGCCCCTCTGAGCCTGGGTCTTGCCGGCTCTCACTGGGCCCTGCTTCCTGCTTGCCAAGGCTTCCAGCTCCTTTGCGACAGTCGCAGACCTTTGGCAGACAGAGCCAGGAGAGGCTTGCATCCCGCAGCCCCCACCCCCAGGGTTTGTATAAAAGATAAAAGTTCATATATAGGAGTGTTGAAGTTTGTGATAATTTTTTAAGCTGGTCTAGGTATTTAAATCATTTGATGTTCTAAAAAGAAATATATCAAACCCAATATTATATTATATTTATTAAACATATGCCAAATTTAGTGTACCCTCAGAAGTTTTATTACAGACACATCCATTTTTCATTAAAATCTACATCTTTTTGAAATTAACTTTAGCATTCATCATAATTTATTGCATGCCACAAAAGGGTACATAATTGTTTTTTTAAAAAAAGAAAATTTAACATTTAACATAATAAGTATATTACCTTATATCTTTGTAGATCATTCACCCTGAATTACAGACTCACCCATATTGGGGGAGAACTTATATGTAATCTAAAACAACTTTCTTGGTAGCTTTGAAAGATGAATGAATCCAACTTCTGACTTCAACAATTACCTTAGCCTAAAATTGCTCTAAATAATACACAATATATATCATGTTTTCTAATATATTAAAATAATACTGTCATATTATTACAGTGACCATAAAACTAAATATCTTTGTGGGATATATTATATAGTGAACAGGGAAGCTGTTGTGAATTTAATTTTGATACTGTGTAAAATGAAACATCTCTGGATATACTGGACATACAATCATCCTAACTCTCAACTCCCTTGATAGGAATCCTCTGTTTGTGTTCATGTTGGCTTATACTTTAATTGTTGTTTTTGAAATATTGTGCGTTGCATTTTAGATTTGAGGCAATTTGGGGGTAAAAATAAAATTTTTAGATTTTTTTATGACTATGGAATACAAAAAGTGTCCGTTTTATAAGTTTAAAATTTTCTACTCCCCTACTATAAAAAATGAAAACTATTACATTATTTTATGATGCAAACATCATATTTAAAAAAAAAATCAATTTGTAAATGAATCAGATGCTAACTTGTTCAAAATCCCAGCAGGAAAGTGATGACAAACACCAATTGGTAACCGAATAGCATTTATGGAAAAGATGGTTACTAAAGTGTGGGTAGGGGTAAGGAAAACATCAAAGGATGCTGAAGCATCCAGCATCTCGCAATACTGGGAAACTTTTAACCCTCCTTAGCACTGAAAAATTACAGGGAAGGAGCATCCAGAATAAATATCCCTAAGTATCTTTTTACTTTATTCTTATCGGCTGTTGATGCTAGCCATTGACCAACATCTGCTAGAAGCAGAGAGCAAGGGAACTCAAATGGAACATTGGGACAACATCAGGTACAGGACACACAGAAAGATAAAGAAAGGTGATTAGATTTGGGGGACAAAACAGAATATTCCAAACACATGCTATGACGGGGCAATGTGCTCCGAAAAAAAAGAAAAAAAAAAAAAAAGCTAGATCTACTTTTGATGGTGTATATTTATAGCCTGGAATTATTTCTCAACCTAAAATATTAAGATTATGTTTATATTTTAAAATATTTTTAGTTTAGAATGTAAGATTAACTCTTGTGGATATGAACTTAGCTTGTTTTTGTAGCTTGTTTTGTAGCTTTGTTTTTAACAACCCATCACGGGTTAAGTAGTTGCAACAGTAAAGTTTCATCTGGAAAAGTTTGCACATGAAAGTAGGGTAATTGATAAAAGAAAGTTGAATAAATGGACTATTTCCAAAGTTGTGCATAAGGAAAGGGAAAACTGACAAACAGCAACAAAGTACTTAGCCTTTGCAATACCAGGGAGCAGAGGGAGATCAAGGGAGTGGTCACATAACCTGAAGAGGCTGTCTCAAAAGCAATCTCACCTCCCGTAGAGAGACATCGGTAACTCATAGCAAAAGGTAGGAAAAAGTCCTAGTGTTAATGTCCTGGCTTCACTCTCTTCCCGTTTCTGGTCTCATCTTGGTTCTTGTGGTGAACTGAATTTAGTAAGAATAAGAAAGCAGAAAGCTTAACGACACCTTGCATAAAGATCAGTGCCTCAGGTCACAGACTGGATGAAAAAGGATAAAGAGATCAAAGAAAATATCCAGCACACCAAGAAATAGGTATTGCAATTCCTAGTTTCTATTTTAGAATTCCTATTATTAGAGAGATATTGAAATCTGATATTTTTTTAAAATGTCATAATTTTCCAGAGGAAAAAAAAATCTTCTGGGGAGACTAATAATTCTCTCACATTAGACGATGACAAAACTATATGCTCTCAAAAATAGAAGTGAGAGAAATCTGATAGGGAGTAATGCAGAAACACTGGAAGTTGGAGACAAAGAATAAATCTAAAATTAAAGAAGCTATCCAAATTCATTTTGATAAATACCCATTATTATGACAGGTAATTTCAACTCATGTCTCTTGTAAAAATTTGATGGACACTCAAAGTTATCTGAGTTAGTTTCAAGTATGTTTGAGAATAAAATTCCAGACCTTGGCAAAGTTAAATGACCTCGAACTTCTGGCCTAAGAAAATTCTTTTTAAATCTATGTGGAATTTTTTATTATAAATATTGAATTCTTCATTTTTTTCTGAATAAATGTTTTAAAAAGGTTTACTCAATTAATGCTTTTCTTTGAAGCATTTTGTTAATCAATTAGGGACTTAATATTCATCTTATTTTAAGAGGAATACTAGTAGACTCTTCAGGCTTAATTACTACCGAAATGTAAAGAGAACAAAGCAGGAAATCACGTTATATTTAACATGAATTGAAGATAAAAATCACAAAACAATACTTTTACTACATTGTGTTTATACCAAAATACTAGTCTCATACAGATATTACCAGTACTTAGAAACTATGATTAAAAGTTTGAAATTAGAATGAGGCAGTGGATACTTCATATTATATTACATTATACGTTACATGATACAATACATTACAATGTATTCTCGCTGTTTTTCTATTGAATTAACATCTGGATTTATATATTTATTACCTATTTTGTGCAGAATTCATGACATATATATTTGTATATCGCATTCAAAAACAAAACCATCACTTGATACTATGATTCTGGGAATAGTTAATTATTTCATTAGCACATTCTAAAATTCAAAATCATTTGACAGCTGATAAAAAATCAACAAAAATATAAGAGAACAATATTTTGTTTTTAAAGTTTTCAAAAGTGTACATACATATTTTAACTGTGTCTGTATAAAAAAAAATCGATTGCAAAAATCCTAAGACATATTTTCTGATAGGGAGTGATACGAAAACACTGGAAGTTGGAGACAAAGAATAAATCTAAAATTGAAGAAGCTATCCAAAATCCAGTTATCTGCATTAAATTAAAAATAATACTTCTAGTTTAGTATGGGGAACTTTTCATGATTGAAGCATTTGGATACAAAGTGTTTATATTGCACTACTGTTGGAATTAAGGATTTCTATTTTAATATGTCAATAATTTTCTCACATAAAAATGCAGGTGGTTTTTAGCCATTTACCTGGCTTTAGCTCCATTCATATGATTTGCAAAGAAACTAGCACCTAGTAATGAGAGATAGCAGCATCATAATGAAAATATCAACAAAATAATGTCATATGTTTATTTTTTAGTAGAAAAATACAAATTATTATATGTTTTAAAAAACTTTCACTTAGGCCTCTAATATCCTATTAAATGCAGTGTGAAAACTCATTAAATTGAATGTTCTTGTTCAGTCAAGTAAGTTATTTTATGAAAAATAAAGCCTTGTGTCAAAAACATATAAAACACTACATTGTGGGAAAATAATTAATAATAGATAGTTTAATATAATGTTCGAAAATAGTTACATTGAAATTGTACATCTTTTAATACTTATCACATTAAATCTCTGAATTAACATTTCCTTGATAAATCTTCTCAAGATTTAGCTCCTTAAATGTAGCCTGTTCACTTCCCAGATATAAAAATGATCAAACATATAAATAAATACACAAACACATTCAGGAAAATTAACATTATATTACACACACACACACACACACACACACACACACTAAGTACACATGTATTTATTACTTAATAAAAAGAAGTACATAAATAAGAACAACAAAGTAAGTAAAATCAAGCAACATTAATACCATTTACTTTCACATACTACTTTCCAAACCAACCATAGACTCTATGGTAATTTTATTCCACATTTCATTTTTGAATAATGCTTGAATTACATGAATTTTTATGAATCTCTAAGAAGAAAGACTATTTTAAATAAATCTAAATCCTTGGAAATTAGCATAAGTGATTTAATTCATTTCTGTGTCTTTAAACTTGGAACAAATACTAGCAATTATACTAATATTTCTGCAGTGAAACATAGATTGTCACACTAAGTGGCATAAATTAAGATTCTAAAGCATCTCATGTTAATTCAGGTCAGGTCTTGCCACCAAATGAATTCAGATTAGGTCTCATTTTGCTGCCAAGTAAGTTGTGAAAGATTCTTGGGTTTAAGTTTATTTGTTTCAGGTTTGCTTGGAATTGTAGATAAAGGATTTGGTGTTCAGATTTGTTTGGATTTTGGAATTGAGATAAAGAATTATAAAATCATCAATAATTTATCTAAAAGCTATTAAATGTATCCTCACTAAATGGGTGAAGAGACTATCCCAGGGAGGTTAAGTTAAGTAAGTTTCCCAAATTAACACAGCAAAACAGTTAAGTCAGGGACTTAAACAAGGCAGTAATGTCCAGAGGCCAAGCTTTCAATCAGTTGGCTATGCTTTCTTCATAAGATCATTGCGAGGACTGGGTACAGCAGCTCACGCCTGTAATCCCAGCACTTTGGGAGACCAAGATGTGCAGATCACTTGAGGTCAGGAGTTCGAGACCAGCCTGGCCAACATGGTGAAAGCCCTGTCTCTATTAAAAATTTAAACAATTAGCTGGGCGTGGTTGTGCAGGCCTGCAATCTCAGCTACTGGGGGGGCTGAGGCAGTAGAATCACTTGAACCTGGGAGACAGAGGTTGTAGTGAACTGAGATTGAGTCACTTCACTGCACTCCAGCCTGGGCGACAGAGTGAGACTCTTGTCTCAAAAAAAAAAAAAAAAAAAAAAAAAAAAAAATTATTGTGAAGATTCTGTTGAATGAACCATTCAAATTTCTTATAGTTACTGCTATATAGAAAGTTGACCTTCTTCTTTTCTTTCTTTTCTCCTTCCTGTGCTCCTTTTCTGTTCCCTCACAGCTGTCCCAATCATCACCTCTGTATTCAATAAATTAATTCTACTGAAACATGACTGGGATCCTATCACTTTGTGTGGCCAAACTTAAACACTTTTACAGTCTCATTCTGCAAATTAGGTTATAATGTGCTTTCTGTGACTTTGGAATCACTAAGCTCTATTTATTGACGTTTCAGTCATTGGATCACTGTCCTCGTGTTCCGTCAACTTCTAGGTATACACATAATCAATAACTTCAGTTTAGAAAACAATGCTGGACAAGTGAATAAAATAATCCAAGTGATGAAAAATTTAGGCTTTTTAGATAAGGAGGATAAAAACAGGAAACAGAGAAATTCTGAGAATAGTGTCCATATTTCCCCAAAATTGTTTGGGTCTCCTCTGATCTCCTGACTAAAATGTCTAAAAAATCTCAGAGAATTGAGAGAAATGTGTGAATATTTTGATTATATGGAACACTAGTTTTAGTTATAACTAGAATCAAAATGTGAAGTTTAGAAAAGTTAAAGATGTTAAATCACCCATATTTTATCTAAAAGCTATTAAATTCTATCATGTTCTTAGTTTTTATTTTCAATAATACATTTTTAATTGTAGTTGCAAATACGTGCATAGGTTTGTTTTAAAGTGAAATTCTTGATTTAAAGTAATTTTTTTCTCAAGACAATGCCTCTTGTTGATTTGAATTTTTGAGAAAACATATTTCAACTCTAAGCTGTGAAATGATTTAATTACCAAATGACTAACTTATGTCTGTTTTCCTATTACATAATATTTCATTTATTTTAGTCAGAGACTTACATGCTATGCAGATCCAGAGTGAGCTTCACTATCTCCCCAATTATAGATTATACACAGTATGAAAATCCTGATCAATAATTTCTACACTGAAAGTACTATATTATCACTCTTTAATGTCAGCTGAACACTTTTTGCTATTGCGAGTGCTACACTAAACCATTTCTGATGTTAGCGTTATTGTAAATCATTTAGCTAGAAATAAAAATCAGAAAAAAAAATAATAATGAATAATAAATGAGAAAGATTTAATAAAGAGATAACTTGATTTGGACATGATCTTTTATTTAAAAAAGACTCAGAAGGTACATGTTGTATGTTTCCATTTATTTGACATTCTTGCAAAACAAAACTATGGTTTCCAAAAAAGGATCAATAGTTGCCAGTATTTGGATGTAGGGAAAGGACCTGACTAACAAGGAGCCACAGGGAATTTTGGAGAACAAGTCTACATTTTGATTGTGCTATTAATTACGTGACTGTATGCATTTGTCAAAATTTGCTGGATTATATGCCAAAAAGAGTGAATTGCATGTGAATTAAACCTTAATTAAAAAATATAAAAGTGCTATAGTTTGCTTTAAAAATACAGTTCATCTGTAGCAGTTTTAAGAGTTTTGAAATTATAATTTTTCAACTTTTAAAAATGAAGTTCATAACATAGTTCAAATTGGAAAGAATAGAACATTACCCCCCATCATGATATCCTAAGCATTAAGACTTAGCAGCTATTATCATTTTGGTATGTGTGTTAGCTATCTATCTACACACATTGCATTTCATTATTATGGTATTTATTTTATTCTAATTAGAGTTTCCATTAATTTTTTCATCGTCAGCATTGGATAGTCAGCCTTTATCAAGTCTCCCACAGTTTGTATTATTTCTTAAACTGGAAATTTGATCTAAATGCTGGATTATATCTAGATTAAGCATTTTGTCAAAAATCTTTTGGAGATGATGTGCTGTGGTTCATGTCACATCACCTCAGCAGGTTATATAATGTCCCCTTAGCCAATGTTTAAATATACAAAATGTTGAATGCTTTGTTAGTTTGGTTTCTCCCAGATCCCTTCATTACGAAGATATGATTTTCTCTTGCGATTGGTAAATAATGTTTGCTAATACTTTGTCATGTTTCAAATATCTTCTTAGCTGACAACACTTTATTCAGTGGTTTTAGCATATTATTGGTGATTATCACTTGAATAAATTACTTTTTTGTACTTGCAAATTTATTTTCTATATTTCTATTTTTTTTTACATTTTATTAGCTGATAATACTTTATTTCCTGAACTGTAATTGAATTTGAATTCTTTAAAAAATAGAAAGTCCTCCTGTTTAATTATTTCATTTACAACTGTCAATTTTCAAAGTGAGGAAATGGGTTCATTTCAATTTAAATCTCTCTCTCTCTGTCCCTGTCTCTCTCGCACACACACGCACACACACATGTCTCTATGGACACACAGATTCAATTTAACTAACACTTTAGAGTTAATAGTAGGCATTTATTGTATTGCTAGAAGAGTTGTCACAAATTGTCAAAATTGCCACAAATGTGGTCAGTGGGAATCTTGTCAAGCTATCTTCTGTATTCTTTTTTTCCACATGCTTCCAATAATCTCTGCCATGTGGCAGGCTACTTTATATTTTCCCTTTTCCAGTAGTAAAACCAGCCATTTACCAAGGTTCTCAGTTTCTTTTAGTAGAAATAGCATTTAGAAATAAGCATATGAGTTCTTGGAGTGTGACCCAACTTGAGTCTCATTGTATCAAGTTGCAGAGTTACACTGCGTCTTTCAGTCACCAGGGCAAAAAAATACATTTAAAAAATAATGCATCAATTTATACTTCAAATTCAAATGTAATCTTCAGAAGTTATGTGTAATTTATTTGATTTTATATTTGCATCTTTTTTCACTTTTACCTTAAAAGTGTGATTTCTTAATAACACTAGAATTATTTGTTTTAACCTTTAATCATACCAAATATTTTTCTTCAGGCAGTTACAGTACTAATTGTGGGCAGTTATAGTACTAATTTAAATAGAGTTAAATTTATTCATTGTAAATTGTTTACAATTTTAAGACTGTTCATTCTTTCTATTTAAGTTTATTTTGAATGTGTAAACATTTACATACGCAGAACCAAGACTGCATAAAATTGCTGTACTCAAAAAAGTACCACAACTTTTCCTATTCTCTCAACAATGTTCTCTCCTTATGTGAAACCAACTTTTATAGTTTGTGGATACTTTTTTCAACATTCTTTTGGTAATAATAGGCAAATCTGTATTTTTGAGTGTACATATTATATAATCATATACACCTTATGCATTTTGCTTTTTTCACTTGACAATATATTCTACAGATCATTCCCTATAATTCTAGAGACATCCACTTCATTTTTAATGACCACTTGCTGCTGGGTTGAGTGCATGAACTGTAATTTATTTAATAAATTTTATCTCTAGAGACATTTTTGCTTATATCAACAATGACACGATGAGTGTAAAGTTTTATATTTGTGCAGAAGTGTATTGAAGGTACAGTTCCAGTGATGTGAATACTTTGTGAAAGGCTAAATGCATCAATCGTTTGTTTGGCAAATCCTCTGTAGGATTGTATGTTTTTCCACTTCCATGAGCAATAGATAAGAATGTTTGTTATTTTCAGATTTAGTAACAGAGTGTGGTGTCATATTTTTATGTTATTTTCAATATTATAGATAAGAAATAGGGAGCCAGTGAATTTTGAATTCGTAATTCTGGGAGGAAGACTTCCCATGTGATTTTAAGTGGTTTATATAGGAGGACTCACTCCCATTCGGTCTGCATTATGCGGAACCATCTCTTCCAGTATTTCCTCCATTTTTATTTTGAATTTTACATTATATATTTATATACATTATAAACATTATAATGTATATACACACAGTATAATATATATGCAATATATAATAAAGAATATATTATAATATATAAATATTTTATAATGCATTGTAACCTGTACATAATAAACTTTCTATTTCAGAAAGATTCGCCCTTTGAAATAAAAGTAGCAATGGTTTCATTAAGTTTTTACTTTTTTATTTGCTTGATGTTTTCTACCATACACAACTATTACTGCTGTTTTTACAATGGTAACTTCCAGTTTTTCACTATAAAGTTTATAAATACACACTTCTGGTCTCTTAGTATGAGAAGTCCAAAATAATCAGGTAGCAGATATAACTTCAGGAGGAACCTTATGTTTTTCCTCTGTTACAAGTACTCTCATGACCACCATGCTACCAGAAATAGTTTATCCAATCTTTCCAGACCAAAAAATTGTGAGAATCGCATGATGTCTCTCCTACTTCTATCCTCTTCTTCCTGAACCGATCTTTTCTAGCCGAGATATAGTGTCCCTCAGAAGGCCGTGAGTTCACACACTGAAACTAGGAAATCATTCTAATAAGGCCAGAAATCAATCCCTGCCTGCTGTGCTAGTTATGCCTTTAAGTAGCCATCTCAATGTTTCATTAGGTCAGCCGCTTCCTAATGATGTAATGTACGTTAAATCTAGTGGTTCCTGCAGTCATGTGCCCATTGATATGATCCTTCACTATGCAGTGGGTTCTTTGGGCCAAGATAATATAATGGGAGATACTGCATTTGATAAATTAGATACTCTGTGAGTCTTCAGATAGTAGTTCTGGCTGAGACGGTGTGGTCAGAGAAGGTCAAGCCATATAAGGATATGTATTAATCACAGTGAAGGCAAGCTGGCGCCTCCTTCAAGGAGAAAGATGAATGATGCAATCAATTTGTCCTTAAGTAACTGATTGGCATTCATGTAGAAAAAGTTATATTCACAACTGTTTCCTGTTGTTGATGGGTCAAACATTCAGCAGGCTACATAGCTGGAGAAGCTTTGGGGAAAACAATAGCATGTTTACGGGTACCTCCATTTCCATTACCATGGTTACTCTGGTAATTGGACTACTGTGCATGTTCTATAGGGGATGATCTCTGGTGGCCATAAATGGATAGTAAAATCTTCTCACATTGTGTGCCTATTTCCCAGAGCTCCTTGCATCTTATATTCACTTTTGTTCTTTTTCACCCATGATTATCCAACTAAGAAATGGAGTTCTGTACGTCTTTGCCTCAGATAATTTTTCCATCCATAACAAGTGGCTGATAGGTGTACTTCTAAAATCTATCACCAATAGGGAAAAATACCATTTCACATAAGCAATTTTTCCAGATGGCATTGATAGAGTACCACCATATTTCTAATGACTTGTATGCTGATGGCTTTATTTTCACTTTTTGATTTGTTTTGTTTGACGTTGGAAGATGATTAGATTTGTTACAATGGAAATTTAAATCATAATGTTATCCTATACTGTTTTGGATCCATAATAATCAACATGCAATTTATTTAGAGTCAATATTTATCAAAGCAAAAGGACTTTTTAAAAGGTGTATTCTAAGCCTCCTTTTAGCCAATGGAATAGTACCTACGTCTCTGACTAAGAAACCAATTACCTAAGAAAAGTATTACTCAGAGCAGAGTAATGAGGCAGAATTATGGAAGGGAAAAAAATAAGATAATTTATTCCCAAAGGGGAAAGAATTGTGTAAATACAGCACCTTACTGCAGTTTTATTCTGCCTTCTTTCTGACTCTCAAGTATGTATGAACAGAGGAAAACTGATAATATTTGTAATAATCTAAAAATTAATAGTTAATATCTATATTAACTGTTAGTATTTGGATTAGTATTATTATTATAGAGTTTACAAACAGAATTTTATTTAAATGTGTATACAGACAAATATTTTCCAAAAGATGAACAGAAACCTTATCTCAATTTTTTTCCCACAAGTAAAATGCACATCATAGAAAAGAAGTCAAATTTCCATGGATGACATGTTCCCATCTTTCTATCACAAGTTGGTGGATTCTGGGGGGCAGGGGTGGTGTGGGGTGGGTGATGAGAGAAGAGAGAAGATTCCAATATTCAACACAATTTGATCTTCAGCATTGTCTCACCCTGAAATGACTTAATTATAGATATTTGTCCATAAGAATCAGCACTCTTCAGTTTTGACATTAAAATGGAAACTTCTACTCTAAAATCACAAATAAGTCTCTTGGCTTTCTTTCTAGTGTGTGCTAAACAGTATATTCAATATTAAGGAAAATGATGAAATACACGTATGGTATATTAATGGAGACATTCCACAGTAAAATTTACTTTGGAATACTCACAGATTTTTCAAACGTGTTGGAATTAGAAACTTGTAAAAGCTGCTGCAGTGTATAATAGCTTTTCATTTGGATGTCTTAGCTGTGCCTTTTTGGTAGTTTATACATTAAATGTATCTTGTCCGCATTTTTTATGGCCTCTGATTTTTTTTTTTTCCATTATGTAGGATTAGATGTCCACCAAAATTATTGTAAGTGAACCAGGACCTGATTTCAAATTCTGAATATGCGCCCAATATTTGTCCACATATACTGCTCCCCAAAGCCAGCAAAACACTACCTATTGAGCAGGCTTACCATAATAGAAAAGTATGAGAATGCAGGGCATTATTTTTATAAAGGCTATAAGTAAAAGCAGATTTTGGCTGTCTAGATATCTTATTCTAGAAAACACAGGTTTAAGATTTTTCAGACAGGCCAGGTGCAGTGGCTCACACCTGAAATCCCACCACTTTGGGAGGCTGAGGAGGGTGGATCACTTGAGGTCAGGAGTTCTAGACCAGCCTCACCAGTATGGTGAAACTCCGTCTCTACTTTAAAAATACAAAAATTAGCTGGGTGTGGTGGCATGTGCCTGTAGAGCCAGCTACTTCGGAGGCTGAGACGGGAGAATTGTTTGAACTTGGGAGGCAGAGGTTGCAGTGAGCCAAGATCACGTGACTGCACTCCAGCCTGGGCAACACAGCGAGACTCTGTTTCAAAAAAAAATATTTTTCAGATAATGATTCTTGCTCATATTTATCTCCTTCATTTCCCAATGAGATCATTTCCTTCACAGTGATGAGAGAAGTCCATTTTTATATGGAAAAATGGCTTGCTTTCTTCAACTGATCAGGACAAAGACATCACTTATTGGCCATCCTGGCCACAGCCTTCTTGGGCTGATATAATGGGGAGTTCACTGTTGGACTATTGTTGAGTATGTTCTGGGCCTCTTGAACACTGATTCCTTCTAGGGAACCTTTAAGTCTAATGCCTGGAAGGCTTTGGTGATCCCATTGGCAATGATAGCGCAGTGGACGACACCACCAAAAATACTGACAAGGATGGCTTCAACTTTAGGATCAGCTGTGAGCAATGTGAATACTTGATATACTTGAGCTTCCTTTACAACACTTCCAAGATTCCAAGAAGTTGACTGGCTTCCCACTATTACGGAAAATGGTATCACAAGTAGCCATGGTTAATCCAGCACCATTCACAAAGCAGGTAATATTCCCATCCATTCCTATGTATTTTAGATCATGTCTGGCAACTTCACATTCAGTGAGGTCTGTATTTGTGCGTTTCACACTACTGTATGTTACCTGAGACAAGGTAATTTATAAAAGACAGAAAGGAAAGAGGTTTATAGTTCTGCCTAGCTGGGGAGGCCTCAGGAAACTGACAATCATGTCAGTAGGTGAAGGGGAAGCAAAGCATTTCCTATATAGTGGCAAGAGAGAAAGAAGGAGGAAGTGTCACACTTTTAAGTCATCAGATCTCACGAGAACTCACTCACTATCACAAAACAGCATGGGGCAGCCCCCGCCCCCACGATTCAATCACCTCCCACCAAGTCCCTTCCTTGACACGTGAGGATTACAATTTGTGATAAGATTTGGGTGAAGTCACAGAACCAAACCATATCAGGCTCATTCTCCGATTTGTCATCCATAGCAGATATGTCCTGTTGTTAGAATCCTGCATTGTCATGAAAGTTTATGTTCGCATTAAAGCAGACAACTTGTCTTTCTCAGATTTCACCAGAGGGATTCACTATCACCTGAGTAGCATCAATTTTTAGGAAGAGATTATACAGTTTCTTAATTTGATCTGCAACCTGGTTTTTCAAAGACCCAAGGAAGCCTAGATTTTCTGCCATCTGCTGAACTCTGAACTCGGCTGTCCTTTATCCCTTGAAAAATTTGCTCCTTAAAAATAAATTCTGAATTTGAAGCATCCACCTCTTCAATGTCAATGGCCCCTGGGGCCTGCCCACCAGCATGGGGCCATTGCAGGACCTGTCCATCAGAATCACCAGGTAAGTTTTTCTGGAAGTGTCCAAGGTTTCAGTAACCATCAGCTTGTTAACTTTCACATCTTCTTTTGGAGTTTGGTTTATTGCCCCAAACATACCCAATCTTGTTTAGCCAGCTTTCCCACAACTTTAGGATCTTTTGTTAAGTGAACACCTCGTTTCAAACCACAGTTGAAGACACCCTTTCCTTTTCCTCCAGCTAAGATCTGGGCTTTTAATTAAAACAATTTATTTTGCTTTTAGTCTCTTGGCAACTTCAAGTGCTTCATTCACAGTGTCTGCTACAAAGAATATTTGAACTCTCACTCTGTTGTCAGACATCAGTTTCTTGCTCTGGTGTTCCTGGAGGGTCTGCCATCTTCAGGAAGTTAATTGAAGTGACTGGACCTGGCTACCAAGATCCAGAGTGGAGCGCTAGGTCTCTCAGAAGTTTCCTGGCTTGCGCGCTACCAGGAGAATGTCATTTTAAATGGAAAACCCGAAGTGGGGTATTGGGACTCGGATTATTATTTTTAGTTCTCATAGATGAGTGGTCTCTAGATATTAGCTTTTATTATTTGGATTATTCTTTATATACTAATTATTCCTTAATTAGAAGTATGAGTGCTATACAGAGAGTGAAATTGATAAATTAACTCTCTAAAATATATCTATGAATAAAATATATAGTTAAATATATATTTATTTAAAGGGCTTGACTAAAATAGTGAGTGTTATAGCTATTATTACTATTAGAATATATATTCATTTATTTCATATAGTAATAACACAAGTATACTGTCACCATCCTCTCCACAAAAAACTGAAAAATTATGACCCAAGGTCAAAGCTAATAGTGAGTTTTGCTGCTGGAAACAAAGTATTGTATGTTAAAAAATACTTTCTCTTAAAGAATGTAGTGAGCTTCCAAGTATTCTGTTCTCAGTAAAATCCAAGAATGTATTTTGCAAATAACAGGAGTCAAATATGAGGATTGGTTCATATCTAAGTGTGGTATTCCTCTTTGAAAAACGTGGTACCCGCTTTTTTGTCTGAATGTTATTATTGTTATACTGAGTATGTAGGCAAAAGCACCAATTAAAATCTAGTCGCCTTATCAAAAAATCAGCTTTCGTGACACTTGCTCTCTTAATGGCCAATACATTACATAATATTTTTCTGATAAACAGAATACATTGTGACTATATATGCTTTGATATTGTTTATTCATTCTGAGTCCTTATTTATAAAAAGTTGGTGTATTATCAGTTGCCACCAATCTGTGAAGCACCAATTCCTATTACCATCCTCAAGCTGGACCTATATTTTCCATGTCCAAAAATAGAAGACATTTGTAATGACATTGAAAGATCTACTAGCTAATGGTATTGACACATCGTTATCAATTTAGCATTAATATGTCTAACTGGAGCACTTATTCTTCAATAATACATATTGAGGTTAAAAGATTATCTAAGAGATAGTAATTTAACCCCTAGGAATTATTCTAGTGGTGATTATTTCAGATTCAATGGCACCCTGGTGGAAAAGGTGTCAAAAGCACTTTTGTCCAGGAATTATTTTTTAGTTCCTCTGCTTGTGTATCTCATCAAAAATAAAATATTTAAAATTTAATTTAGTTAAACAAGTATTTACAGGAATTAATCTAAGAGATTTTCCATGTGGCTAAGGGAGAAATGAGTGCTTTAAGTTGAATGGCTCACTGTAGTAATAAAGACATTATTACATTATTTTACTATGAATAAAAAAACACAGTTATAATTGGGTTCAAGATATCATATAGAGAAGATTATCTCTAATAAATCAGAAACTAATTATATGTCTTTTAATCTAGGATATAATTGTTAATTACAAGGAAGCGAAAATTAGCTATGCCCTGTAATTATTAGATTTTGAGATAAATAATAATATGATTTTACAATTTGCAATGGATATTGGAAGACCATAGTCTAGACCGGTATATAGACAAGAAATATAAGCTTAAAATTATATATGTGTGTGTGTGTGTATATATATGTGTGTATATATATATATATATATATATATATATATATATATATATCTCAAGATTAGCTGTTATACTTGGACATTAAATTCAGAATTCTCATTTGCATCTTCTTACATCTCAGGCCTAATTGTGGCTTTACCCTGTTAGATACTAATTTATACATGAGGAAAAAAAATAGGCTTAGAGCTGTTTAGTAGCTTGTAGTATAGCAGAGGTATAGTAGTATAGCAGAGGTATAGTAGTATAGCAGAGGTATAGTAGTATAGCAGAGGACTGATGCTCTTGAGAGAGGTTTGCCTTAGTAGCCCTGATTCCAAGTTGGTGGACTTGATGTTACATTTTACTCTTGCTTACTCAGAGCTTCCAAACTGCTTCTCTCCTGAACATATCAATCCTTTGGGAGTCTAAAACTCCTTAAATTTTAGCTTTCTTAGTTTTTCACTCCTTTTTTTTTTTTTAAGAATGCATATACCTTTGCCTGTTTCCACACTTTGCATGTATCAGATTTTTCCAGTTCTCTGCCCTATTTCATCCCAGCTGACAATTAGAAATTTACGAATTCAGTCTCTAAAATCACCATCTTCATTTTAACTCTTCAGATTAATTCTCGACCACTCTCTACCGTGTTATTTACCCCAGGAAGCTGATATATGTGTATTACATCAATGGTCTGCCTTGACTTTTTCTAAGAAGTGCTGCCACAAAGGAATCCAACATTGGCAGGAAAGAGGAGGGTGAGATGAGGATGTTTAACCCTTGACTGCCTCCTGGCCAAGTTACTGGGATTTGTTGTGTTCCAGCCGATAGTCACAGATCCTCTTAAGGAAGACTTTCTATTGACTCTACTTTCCATTCTGAAACTATTTTTCGCCCTATTCAACCCCTGTCATCTTTAGGGGCTAAGATACACAAAACCTGTTACCACTGTGTTATCTTTCATTATTTTCCTATATCTACATCTAATTGTGTAAATGAGTTTTTTTTTTTTTAATCCTTAAATTGTCCTAAAATGTGTGTGCCATCTGTTTTGTTGGGACCACGACTTAAGTACACAGTCAGCAATTTGTCCAAAGTAATGAAAAAATAATTATAAATTGTGGCATTGTTCTCAATTTAAAACACCAATAAGTATTTAAAGACTATACTACGTGAAATGAACAAATGGATAATTGTGTCTTGTGTGAAAGATAATGTATTAATGGCAGAAGAATATTGAATAGGAAATTGGCTCCCAGGCACATACAATTCACTTGTAAAAAAAGTGGATAGAAGATATTTACTTATCCAAGTAATATATATTAATATTAATTAGAAATATTCAAATTCATGCAGTTTCCCTGGCCTGTGTCCTAGCTTTTCTCATAATTAGTTCTTAAGCTGTGATCTCAAGAATGTGAAGCATATAGGAGTAAGATAAGGTTATCAAAAATCAATTTATGTTCATAATTAGTAAAACATTGAAATGATAAATGAAAGATCTCTACAGGCACAATGAAACCCTTACTCTTCAGGAGCCATTTTATGAAGATTTTTAAAAACTATTCTTAACCAACATCTGATGACTTACAATATTTTACTAGTAACTATAAACATAAAAGAACAGCAAATTAGCCTTTTGCCAAAAAGAAAATGCATAAATCTAAGTGTGATTTATTGTTTCATTTGTGTTAATTGCATTTACAAGGGCTAAATGTAAATGGGCTACTTTGGGACACTAAACAAACTTGATTTAATCCTCATGTTCTACCTGCAGCACAATTGTGAGCCCATCTGACTGACATGTTGATTTCCTCTCCACAAGGGTGATAT
>NC_065583.1:147580059-147610584 GCF_024542745.1 Macaca thibetana thibetana
AATGGCAGTGAGAATAGCTTTTATTAGGGCTTGCGGGGGAGGTTCCTCAGTCCAAAGGCGTGGGCCCAGGAAGTCGTGCTGAGGGAGGAGGGTAGGGGCTTCTTATAGCCTGAGAGGTAGAGAAGCTGGTTGTGCAAACAGGGCCTGGGGGGTCTTGAAACTACTAGGGCAGGAGTTGAGTAAGGGTCACGAGGAAGGGGTCTTTGGAAAACTGTGAACCGAAACTGCTGTTTACGAACTTGTGGAATGCAGGTGAGCTGCAGGTCATGGGGAGGTGTGGTTGCCCAGCCGGAACCTCTGATGTATGTAAGTCTGAGGGTGTGTTCAAAGAGGGAGGGAAGTCTGGAACAAAGGGCCTGTTACGCCGAGTGGCGCTGCCATGTCAGGTCTAGATTCCTGCCTAACATAAACTTTGGGAGGACACAATTTTCCAGACTACAGCAACATCCTCTCTTTTCTGCCTGTCTCTCTTTTCATGGATATTAATTTTAATCTTTACCAACTTTCACCTGCCTATGTAAATAGTTCTCCATCTTGTTTCCCTCCTCCAAATTTGTCTCAATTCGGACTTCCACAACAGGGAACTTAATACAATCTGTATTTTACTTTGTTCTTTCTGCTTAAAACAAATTAATGCAGATTTTTGAAAAAATTAAGTTGTTACAGCAATGTTTTGGCATGTCTTGCTTGATATAGCCCTTTAATACCCATTTTTATGCCATAGACTATTGTGAGAGGTAGGATAAAACAATGAACTTAACAAAGACCACGTTCTTATGGAGATTATGTTCCAGAGGAGCAAAATTAATATTCAATACATAAGAGTTAAGTTGGGTTAAAAGATGGTGCCTTTGGAAGTATTTTCTGTAGGGCTGCCGGAGATGATCTCTATGTTGAATAGAAACTTGAATGAAATAGGCAATAAAACCCATTGTAGCTGAAAGAAGAATGAGTTGGAACTATGTTTTCTATGAGGCCAGACATGGTTTTGACAGAAGGTTTTGAGACCAGGGTTTTGACGGAAGTCTACCATAATCCAATTTTTGTTCTCAGTGCTGTCACTTTGCCTGTTATAGAGGTGAATAGTAGAAAAAAAAAAAAAAAAAAAGAGGCTATTTAAGAGTTGAATTAAAGTGAATGAGAATGGTAGAAATTGGATTAGGGACATGGTGTGGAGAGAGGTACCAGAACGTAGCTTAAAGCCATAAGGGGTCTAGTAAGATCAGAATTGTTTATTGTTTATTTGTCTACTGTGAATAGTGAAAAACTCGGAAATATTTAACAGAGGAGTAAAACATTGTTTTGTTTTTGGTTGAGAAATGTGATGGAGGCAAGAGTTGAAGAGGTACTCATTGTAGTTTATTGTAGCACAGACAAAAGATAGTGGTAGATTTGATTAATGTGGGGCAAGCTGATGGTATAAAGTTTGAAAGACTTTTTTTTTTTAAGTTTAAGAATTTACCAATGAATTATATATGTTGTGTTAGTGAAAGACAAACTAAGGTTAAACAAAGGACCCTCAGAAATAGAGACCAGTAAAGAAAACAGAAAATGTAGTATGTATGTGTGATCCCAAAAATCAAGACAGAAAAAAAAATCAAGGAGAAATAATAAATTATATCTAATATTTACAATAAATTGAAGAAAAGAAGTTCGAGATAAACCATTGTATTTGAGTTTGTGAATAGTATTGATGAACTTGTTATAGGCAAATGGAAAAATACAGGGCATTTCTTGACGTACCTCCAAATTTCTTTCTTTTCTTTGATATAGTAAGTAGTAATTTTGACAATAATTTCTTTAAATGTTAATTCCCATAGAATAAAAATTATAAATTATCCTGTAACATAACTCATGTAAATTTTGTTAAGGTTCATTGTGTATTAGCTGTCTTATATTTCTCCCAATATCTTATATTTCTCTTCTTCAAATGTTTTATAACCTTCAATACAGCTAGATGGAAGATGATTTTTCATGGATGTGATTGAACATGACTTTGGAAGTTTTCCTCCATGTGAGTTTCAAAGTAGTGTTAAAGTAAATAAGAAGGAGGCCATTACATACAGATATTTTCTCTGCTTGTCTCTGTAGCAGAAACTCTCGTATTAGCAAAACCAGGACTTAACTAAAAAACATTTCCTGTAACTAAGAAAATTAAAAGCGGGCCTCAGTCAGTCACCACCAATCAACCAGCCAATGCATTATACAACTAGAAACCTCCCATCAGAACATGCCCAAGTAAGGTAAATGCCTCATCACATTGTGCAGAAATAAAGCAAAGATCTCGCTGTGTCTAATCACGTAATTTCTCTGCTTCTGCATTTGTTGTTCATGCTACTGGGTGTAGCTTTCTGAACCTCTTCTGGTTCTGAATGCTGCCTGATTCATAAACTGATATTTGCTCAAATGAACTCTGTTTAATTTAATTGCCTAAGATTTTTCTTTTAACAATAGTATAATTTTAATTATTTTTCTATGAAATTAATCTAATTTTGAGTTATTTTTCCTTCACAAGTTTTCAATTTGCTCTAAAGCTCATGTTCTAAATGGAATTAAATGGCTAAAGTAATTTTGGATCTTGGCTCTTTTAGTTAACTTTGTGAATAGTAGTATACCAAGTAATTCTGTAGTGACTAAAGTTATGATGCTATATAATTGATCTTATTTAGCTTTGTAATATTATTTAAATGTTTATAACTAGTTTTGGCTTAAAATTATATAATGTCATTCATTCAGTTGTTCTTATTTACTGTATCTATCTAACATACCCTCTCATTTACATAACATGAAATACATTTTCCTAATTATTTACCTATATAAAACTATTTATTATTAGTTTCTAATTAGATGTGTTAAATATGATGATTTATTATTGTATTCTTCCAATAATACCTACAATCTATAAGCAATTCATACACAGAATTTCAAAATATGAATCAGTTTTTACCAACATTAATAAATATAAATAGGATATTCACAATAAACATTCAATGGAACTGAATATTTAGACCTTATTAAATTGAATTGAATGAATTTTCTCTGATCATGGCACAAATTCAAGGATACTAGAAATAATATTAAAATTGTAACAGGGACTATCCTGGCTAATACGGTGAAACCCCGTCTCTACTAAAAAATACAAAAAAACTAGCCGGGCGAGGTGGCAGGCTCCTGTAGTCCCAGCTACTTGGGAGGCTGAGACAGGAGAATGGCATGAACCTGGGAGGCGGAGTTTGCAGTGAGCTGAGATCCGGCCACTGCACTCCAGCCTGAGTGACAGAGCGAGACTCTGTCTCAAAAAAAAAAAAAAAAAAAAAAAATTGTAACAGGAAGTTATTCAATTTTCAAAATCCTCAGCTGAAAGAAAAAGCTAAATCGTTGACTTTTGATGAATATCTAGGGCAAAGCTAAATTTACTGCTTTGTGTGTGTGTGTGTGTGATATTACAACTTAACAAAGCAGTACAGCAGATCCTAGATTAATGGCTTTGTGTTTAATGTTGTTTTGTTATTATATTTATGAGAAAAAAAATCTGTTTCCAGCCAGGGCCAGTGACTGTGTGGAGTTTGCCTATTCTCCTTATGTTCACATTAATTTTCTCCAAGGGGGCTCCCTTTTCCTCCCACATCCCAAAGATGTGCATATTTGGTTAAATGGCATTTCTGCAACATCCCAATTTGAATGAGTGTGGGTGAGACCTGTGATGGGATGGCATCCTGTCCAGGGCTGATTCCCATCTTGTGCCTTTAGTTGCCAGGAGAGGCTTTGGACACTCATGACCCTGAGCTAGAATAATTGGGTAAACAATTAGCTTTTTTTTTTTTTTTTAAAAAAAGTGTCTTAAATCTATGTGTAGCTTGTATTTATTTTAGTGTTTAATATTAGATGTATTTTGATATTTACTTAGATATGTAGTGATCTTAATATTTTATGACCAAAAATTTGCCATAAATACTTAACTCTTATTTATATTAATTAGCCTATTGGAAAATTGGTTTCATTACATGTCATTTCACTTAAAGTTACAGTTTTAAGAGCCTATTCATGATGTTTAAGTGAGGACTTATTTTACTTTATTATATATGATACATTCTCTTATATTCTCATTTTGACAACTCTGTTTTTATAAAAATATATATTATAAACTTATTACATTGATTTTTCTCATTTAATATCTTTCAACCTGAAGCTCAAAATTCCTAAAAATTTAAGTGTAAATTATTTTTTAATAGATGCCACCGAGATATCAGCTGTTTTATTTTATTTATTTATTTTTTTGAGACAGTCTCGCTCTATCACCTAGGCTGGAGTGCAGTGGTGTGATCTCGGCTCAGTGCAACCTCCACCTCACGGGTTCAAGAGATTCTCCTGCCTTAGCATCCCGAGTAGCTGAGACTACAGGCACGCCACCACGCCCAGCTAATTTTTGTATTTTTAGTAGAGATGTGGTTTCACCATGTAGGCCAGGCTGGTCTTGAACTCCTGAACTCCCACCTCAGCCTCCCAAACTACTGGGATTGCAGGCGTGAGCCAGTAGCCCTGCTGATACCAGCTTTTATAGCAGAAAAAATAAACATTTTGAGTGCCTCAGAACCTAAAGAAAATACTTTTAAGAAGAGATTTAAACATTGTATCATGGGAGAGTGATATTTGGGTAGCTGTGAATGACACTGAGAATTCTGAATCTTGAAATTTCTGAGAACATCTTTGGCTGAAAAAGCAGGCCCCACTCCATCACATCTGAGTGCACCAGTCCTCTATATATTGTATACAATATTTTCAGAAACTGCATTAGCAAAATCTGAAACTAGGTATCCTCCAGGACCTCCTCACCACTTCCCATGTCATTGCTTATAGGCCCAAAATAAGTTGAACTCCATTATGTCTTCAGCCAGAAGTATTTACAGCTTAGTTCATAAAGGTATAGTCTGTACACTGAAGGCCAAGCCCTCATTAATTTGTATAGTAGAATTCAGAAAGGGTTATGTAGTAGTTAAATTGAGGAACATTGAACAAAGTAAGAACTCTGAACTTCGGGTGGTAGAGAGAATCTTGGTTCAAGTCTCTGACAATAAGTCTAGTGAAACGGTGGACCTCTTCTGTTTTTTCTTTTTTCTTTTTTTTTTTTTTCTTTTCACACATGTCTAAAATACAGTGGAATAGGTATGCCTCATGACAGGTAGAATCTGTGCATAGGTACTATAATGTGTAGATTATTACGGTAGGCAGAACTGAGAGTAAATATGGTACTACTTGTCCGGGACAATTACCAGTATTTGTGCCATCAACAGTTTGAAAGAATTTCATGTTGATGCCTATAACATCCCTATTTAATATTCCTGTTTGACAGGTGCTAATTATTTGAGAAGATGACTTATCACAAAATTAACCAGGTGGTATCGATAATTGCTGGTGTTGCTTCATATCCTTGTTGAAACAATGCAACACAGGTTCAAATACATTGCATGTAACATGAGATATTTTCAGAAGTAGTTTGCATTCTTATGGCAGAAACAGCATAACCTTTGTTTTCTTGCCCTAGGGCTAGGCCAACTGTGATGCTCTTGGTAATGATACAGTACAAATAATGCCAAATGATCTATTTTAATAGCCCAAAGAAAGTCATGCTATTTCATTATATTGATAAAATAACAATAATTATTCCATGGTAGGCCTGGAGTAGTAAGCATTGTAGATGACTAAGTAATTCAGATACATGCCAAAAGATAGCAGGTGTACCTCATGAAAATTGAGACCTGGAACATGGTAAGCTTTCTAGGACTCTAGTAATCTGGGTATCCACTTTTAAGTACGAGACAAATTGTTCACCTCAAACTACCCACCTTGAAGAAAGAAGTAAAAAGCTGGTGAGCCCCTTCGAATCTTGGGGTCAACTGACATACCACCGGCCATGAATGGTCTAGGTTTTGTAGGGCTTGAAGTTTGTATAATTTTAGAACTCCACTTAAAAATATACAAACTTAAGAATACAAGATTAGCCACAAATTTCAATGCAGTCATGTGCCGCATATATGATGGCAGTCCCATGAGATTATAATTGAGCTGAAAAATTCCTATTGCCTAGTGATGTCATAACGTTGTAGTGCAATGCGGTACTCATGTTTCTTGTGTAAACAAACCTACTGCACTGCCGGTTGCATATAAGTATAGCATGTACAATTATTTACATTACATACTTTATAATGATAAAACAACAATGTTACTAGTTTATACATTTTACCACTCTTTTATTATTTTAGAGTGTATTCGTTCTACTTAAAAAAAAAAAAAAAAAGGGTGACTGTAAAACAACCTCAGGCAAGTCCCTCAGGAGTTATTCCAGGAGAAGGCATTGTTATCAAGGATGAAAACTCTTCGGGTGTTTCTGCCTCTGAAAACCCTCCGGTGGGACAAGACATGGAGATGGAAGATAGTTCTATTGATGATCCCAAACATATAGGTAGGCCTAGGCTAATGTATGTGTTTATGTCTCAGTTTTCAATAAGAAATTTAAAAAATAAACAAATAAAAAATTAAAAATATTATGGAATAAGAATAAATGGAAGAAAATGTTTGTATAGCTGTACAATGTGTGTTTTAAACTAAGTGTTGTCACAAAAAGTCAAGAAGTTAAAAAAGTTAAAAGTTTACAAAGTAAAAACTAAGTTAACTAAGTCAGTAAGCTAAGGTTAATTTTTTATTGAAGAAATAAAATTTTGAAATAAGAATTTAAAATGAATTTAGTGATGCCTAATTTGCCAGTGTTATAAAGTCTACAGCAGCACACAGTAATGTCCTAGCCCTTTACATTCAGTCACCACTCACCCACTGACTCATTCAGATCAATTTCCAGTCCTACAAACTCCATTGATGGTAAGTACCCTCTAAAGATGTACCACGTTAAATATTTTAAATTGTACTTTTACTCTTTGTAACTTTTCTGTGTTTATACAAATACTCATCATTGTGTTACAATTGCCTACAACATTCAGTACAGTAACATATTGTACAGGTGAATAGCCTAGGTGCAGTGAACTATATCATACAGCTGAGGTGTGTAGCAGGCTCCAGCATCTAGTTCTAGGTAAGTATACTCTATGATGTTCCAATAATGACAAAATTACTTAAGAATGCTTTTCTCAGAACATATCCCTGTCATTAAATGATGCATTACTGTATTTATTTTAATTACTGGGTATGACACTATAATTGTTTTTATTTTCTGTGTTTTTGCTGTATATTTCAAACTGATCCTGGATTATATTTCATATAAAATTATATTAAATACAATTTTCTATACGGATAATTTGAATATTATTTAATATTCCTTTTGACACATTTGCTGAACAGAAAAAAAAATTGCAAAACCTAGTTTCCAGTTCTGAACATCTTTAAATCTTTTTATTTATATTATTCCTAGAATTTTTGTGACTTAAGAAAGAAACATATGTTAGCAGAGAGATTTGTGGTTACATGCATTTTAGGGGTAGGAGTGAGGTGGTGAAATAGGAAAAAATGATTATTAAATTGTTCACAGTGGACAACTTTTGGATTTATAGCTTTTGGGGTTAACTTTTGGTTTTATAGCTAAATGGGGTTATGTGTGCACTCGTATTTGTTTATATGCAATATAATTGGTTACCTTTTAGCTTTAATTTATATTTAATTTTATAACTCAATTTTGAAATTTCTAAAATTTAACATATCAGAGTCCAGGACTACCACTAGAGTGTGTGGTATACAAAGATAATATATTTCTGTGTAGCCCTTGTCTATACAAACTATTTAATTAAAAAATGCTTACAAAGTATGTGGGTCTATGTGGGATATAGTGATCTATCAATGAAGATTTAGAAAAATAGGAAGAGAAGAATTAGTTATATATTTCAGAAGATTATTTGTAGTATCAGAGCACGCTGTTTTTCTGTTTAGCTCTAGACACTATCTCATCAAGTTTTTCAATGTTAAATGTGCTGTTACTGGAAAAATTTCTCTCATCCCAGTGGAATATGTAGCAATTCTATGTGACTCATAACTGTATGGCTCCACAGATTTCTTTCTATTGAAACTATTTAGTACTAATTGTCTCTGAATTTTCTTCATGCTGTGTATTATATGTTGGTTGCATCTTTGTTCAGGACCCTATATCATCTCCCAACCCACTACTAAATACTGGCTTCCAATTACTCTCTGAAAGATGAGTTAATGATGATGACAGATGCTAGTCTTACCAAGAGTGTGAAAGAAAATGAAATATTTGAACCATATTCACTTTCTGGTCCTGTTATATTTAGCATTTGAAATTTTATAACAGAAATGTAGAGCTACATGTATTCCAAATGCATTTACTGGGAGAACTCTTAGGCCACGGTCATTACACTTCTAGAATGTGATCTCTTTCAATATTGACCACGTAACTGCCTTCCACATGTTTCTGGCTGCATGCAGACCAAACTAGGAGTGCATGGACTAGGTGAAAAGAACATTCTAATTTTTTCTAGAATGCTTGCCACATGTCCAGGAAAGCTTAAGACCTGCTTGGGAGATCATGTTATTATCTTCTCAATCAGAGGAAGGATTGGCTGTATAACATGCAGGATCCAGTGAAAAACAAAAATGAAGGACTATTGTTAAAAAATTACACAAAACTGTAAGATAGCAATAGCAGAGAATTAAATAAAGAATGAGACCCTCTCAAAGAAGTGCTCTGAGATATTGCACAGGTTGCACATTCATAAAGACAGCCCTGATTGGAGAAAAGACACGAATCAGAATGGTTCTTCGATATTGTCAAATCTCAGATGTGATTGATGTGACCAACCACAGAAGACCTCTTGATACTAGAGGGGATTGAATGACCATACTGGACGTCAGTAGTGGATAGGGAGTGTGTACGAGGTAAATAAAGTATTTCCCTGCTCCTGCCACTTTCAGGAGCTGTAGACCAGAGGCAGCACCTCAGTGGAAACATGGACCAGGAAAACCCAGTGGAAGGACTCACACACACGACTTGAGACCACAAGTCAGAGGTGGTCTTTAGGTAGGCCAGAATCCTGATCTTTTCCTGTGTCTGACATGAGTAAAAGTCATCTAAATTCATCATTTTGGCACTATATATGCAGCTAATTTTCTGCAGCTTCATGAAAGACATTCTATTCTGACTGTGGAATGCAAACAATCATTTTACCAGGTTTCCCTTCTGGAACTGGGTCTGGTGTTGGGACTTTGACTGGGACAACCCCAAAAACATAATTCTGGGACTGTGTTGGGAAATTTGTTGGATCCTATATATGGAGACACAGGGTCAGAGAGCTCCATTATGGATCCAGGTCTGGGCTTGCACTGCCCTGCATAGATATCCTTGCTGGAATTGGCTAATCTCAAATGCTAGAGAGGAACTTCAATATTTTCAGAAAGACACTGAAACTCAGGGCCCATGAGGCATGGGACTTGTGCTGGAGTTCCTGATTACTCAAGAAGGTTTGAAAAGAGAAAGTGACCTGGGCCTCTCTTGGACCGAGTTACATCCTGATAGAATAATTTTTGCTCCTTTATAAATGAAATATCTGAGTAATAAACCATCCAAAACTTATTTGTCCAAAATAATTTTTGGATCATTATAAGTGATACTAAAGTACAATCTAAATGTGTTTTAATCCCACATATGACTGCTACAATCATGTAGCAGGTAATAAAACAAAATTTGATAATCAAATTATAGAAAAACAGCTCATTTAAAATGTCAGTTTTAGAGTAATTATTAATTTTTAATACTAAGTAGCAATTATATGCATTTTAAGTAGTTCAGATAAAGATGTGTTTAGGAGAAAGTATTACCAGCCCTTCACAAATGTTTTCAGAAATGTGAAGATGGAAATATAAACTGTTATAATGTGCACAATTATATAACTCCTAAAAAGTATTTTAAACTCTTTGTATGTATTCATCCTCTCAGAGCTGTTATGTGGTAGAGATGCTATTATGCTGAATAAGTACTTAACCATTTCTAGGGAAATATTAACCAAAGCAAAACATTAAATCTTCCGGTGCCTTGTAAGATAATAAGCACAGAAATTTGTAGCATACTTAATATCATTTTCTCCACCTTGTACTTTATCTTCAATATTCATTTTTTATTAGGTCTGGTTGATTTTTACTTCCTTGGTGTTTGGTGAATAGTTTTTTTCTTCCGTGAATCTTGCATACGACTTAGTTTAGAATTCAATTCTATTTATTCCATCTTGCTCTTTACCTTCTCTCGTCCTTTGGGACACATTTTCCTCTGTTTTCTAAAAACACAAATAGATCATGTTGCTTCTCTTCAAATTCTTCGACGAATCCTAATATCCTTCAAATTCAAAGTCATTCATCAAAGGGAAATCTGGCATATATTGGTGATATGGCACACACCGAATTTTCTTGTCTCATTCTATTAATGTATCATTCATCTATCCATTCATATTTATGGACTGCTGGTTTTTTGTCATACACTATTATATACCTGGGGATATAGCATTAGTCAGCACCATGGTTCTTGTTCTGATGTGACTGTTGATCTAGTAGAAAACAAAAATACAATGAAAATAAAATCAGATAGAAAAGATAATTTTGAAAAGTGATACCAATCTTAAAAAAATAATGAAATGAAGCAGTTTGAAGGTAACGAAGTCTGAAAAGGAGGGACAGCGTGAAAAAGCTTTCTGGAAAGAGAGACATCTGAGCTGAGACATGAACTGAAATAGCCAACCATGCAAAGATAAAGATCCTCTCAGGCAAAGGGAAAATAAGTTTCAAAGTCTCTGAAGCATGGGTGAACTAGGTTTGTTCAAGAAGCAGAAACAATACGTCAGAGGCATAATCAAAAGAAAGCTGGTAGGGAAAGAGATTGAAATGGAAGGCAAGGCCTGGGTTTTACGGAACATTATTTCTATGTTGACAAATTATTCTCTATATAGTTCTGCATTGACAGCTCCCTTGAATATATTCACACAACCCCAGCTCTTTCTCTTTGTTGTGTTAGAAGAATCAGGGTGGTTTCGTTTCCTCTCATAATCCATAACCCTTACTTGTACTGAATGTTCCAGTTAGGCACTTCTTCTGTTTATCATGATCATAACACTTAATATGATGTTTCAAAACATACATTTCCATTTTCACCCCTTTCTTGAACTCTTTTTAATAACTAAGATAGTATTTTTAATACATTTGCATTATTTCAATTATGTAGCCCATTTTAAGTACTCTGAGGATCTTTAATAATTTTTAAATAAGAAAACCAATTAATATACAAAACAGAGGAAAAAAAGATAATGTGAGCCCACAATAAACCACTTTGTTTAATATAACTGTTTTGACTAAGCAACTCAATATCTTGACATTTAACCCCTTTGAACCAATTTCTCCCATTTGGAACAGGACTATTTACCCAATGCCTGTACCCCCATTGTATCTTGGAAGTAACTAAGTTGGGTTTTTTTTTCGTATTTTACAGGCTCATAGGCAGAAGGGACTTGCCTTTTCTCAGATGAGACTTTGGACTGTGGACTTTTGAGTTAATCCACACTTTTACAACCTGGTTGTCAATACATACCACTAGATGCGTCTTTTTTTTCCCCTTTCAGTAGCAATTTTAGAACAAAACACAATGCTCTAACAAGATAAACATTTATATATACAAATAAAGAAACTGATGTATAATTATGTTTTGAAAAATGATTGCCATACTGATATGGTTTGGCTTCATGTCCCCGTCTCATGTTGAATTGTAATTCCCAGTGTTTTGTGGGGGCTGGTGGGAGGTTATTGGATCACAAGGGAGGATTTCCCCTTGCTGTTCTCCCAAATGTGTTCTCACAAGTTCCGATGGTTTAAAAGTGTGTGGCACTTCCCCCTTCCCTCTCACTGTCTCCTGCTGCCACGTGAAGACATGCTTGCTTCCCCTTCAACTTCCACCATGATTGTAAGTTCTCTGAGACCTCCCAGGAATGACACCTGTACAGTCTACAGAACTGTAAGTCAATTAAACCTTTTATTTTCATAAATTGCCCAGCCTCAGGTAATTCTTTACAGCAGCGAGGAAACAAACTATTACAGAAAATTGGTACCAGAGAAGGGGAGCTTTGCTATAAATATACCTGAAAATGTGGGAGTAGCTTTGGAGCTGGTGAACGGGCAGAGGTTGGAACAGTTTGGAGGGCCCTGGAGAAGATAGAAAGATAAGGGAAAGTTTGGAACTGCCTAATGACTTATTGAATGGTTGTGACCAAAATGCTGATAGTAATATCGACAGTGAAGTCCAGGCTGAGATGGTCTTAGATGGAGATGAGAAACTTACTGGGAGCTAGAGTAAAGATCATTTTCCCTATGCTTTAGCAAAAAGATTGGCAGCCTTGTGCCCATGCTTTGGAGATCTGTAAAACTTTGAACTTGAGAGGGATGATTTAGAATACCTGGAAGAAAAAAATTCTACGAAGCAAAGTGTTCAAGACATGGCCTGGCTGCCTCTAAAAGCCTATGTTCATATGCATAAACAAAGAGAAGAGCTGAAACTAGAACTTATATTTAAAAGTGATGCCAGGCGTAAAAGTGTGGAAAATTTGCAGCCCAACCACGCAGTACAAAAGAAAAACCAATTTTCTGAGGGAAGAATTCAAGGCTGCAGAAATTTGCATAAGTGAAAAATAATTGAATGTTAATAGCCAAGGCAGTGGGGAAAATGACTTCAGGACATTTCCGATAGCTTCATGGCAGCCCCTTCTATCACAGCCTTAGAGGCCTAGGAGGAAAATAATTTTATGAGCCAGACCCAGGGCTCTGATGCTCTGTGCAGCCTCAGGCCATGGCACCCTGCATCCCAGCCACTCTACCTCCATTTGTCACTAACAAGGGCCAAGGTACAGCTTGGAGCATTGCTTCAGGTGGGGCAAGTCTCAAGCTTTTGTGGATTCTACATGGTGTTGGGCCTGCAGGTACATAGAAGGCAAGAATTGAGGTTTGGGATCCTCTGCCTACATTTCAGAGGATGTATGAAAACACCTGGTTGTCCAGGCAGAAGTCTGCTGCAGGTGTAGATCCCTCATGGAAAAACTCTACTAGGGCAGTGTGGAGGGAAAATGTGGGATTGGAGCCCTCACAAAGATTCCTCACTGGGTCACTGTCTAGTGGAGTTGTGAGAAGAGGTCCACCATCTTCCAGATTCCAGAATGGTAAATCCACTGACAACTTGCACTCTGAGCCTGGAAAAGTCATAGGCACTCAACACCAGCCCATGAATGCAGCTGCAGGTGCTGTGCCCTCCACAGGAATGGAGTTGGCCAAGGTCTTAGGAGCCTACTTCTTGCATCCCCATGTCCTGGATGTAAGACATGGAGTCAAAGGAGTTTTGAAGCTTTAAGATGTAATGACTCCCCTGCTGGGTTTTGAGCTTGCATGGGGCCTGCAACTCCTTTGTTTGGATCAATTTCTCCCATTTGGAACAGGACCATTTACCCAATGCCTGTGCCCCCACTGTATCTTGGAGATAACTAACTTTTATTATTATTATTTTTATTTTACAGGCTAATAGGCAGAAGGGACTTGCCTTTTCTCACATGAGACTTTGGACTGTGGAATTTTGAATTAATGCTGGAATGAGTTAAGACTTTGGGGACTGTTGGGAAGGCATGATAGTGTTTTGAAATGTGAGAAGAACATGAGATTTGTTAGGGTCTAGGAGTGGAATGATGTGGCTTGGTTTTTGCCCCCACCCAAATCTCATGTTGAATTGTAATTCCTAATGTTGGGAGAGAGACCTAGTGGGAGGTGATTGAATCATAGAGGTGGATTTTCCCCTTGCTGTTCTCATAATAGTGAGTGAGTTCTCATGAGATCTGATGGTTTAAAAGTGTGTAGCACCTCCCCCTTTACTCTCTCTCTCTTTCCTCCTGCAGTATAAAGATGTGCTTGCATCCCCTTTGCTTTCCACCATGATTGTAAGTTTCCTGAGGCCTCTCAGCCATGCTTCCTGTACAGTCTGTGGAATTGTGATTCCATTAAACTTCTTTTCTCTATAAATTGTCCACTCTCAGGTAGTCCTTTATAGCCATGTGAAGACGGACTAATACACATTCCCTGTACACTTTCTATTTTCCATGCATTTATGAATTTATGATAGATTACATAGAGATTTATCTTTCTATAAATGTAAGAATGAGTGACTGAATCCATTCTTTTTTAAAGGACTTTTGAAATGAGTGAGATAATGTTTGCTTTCTTTTTTATAGTTTTCTCTAGCTAGTATTTATTATATTTTTTATAGATTCAGGGGGTATATGTGCAAGTTTGTTACAGGGGTATGTTGCATAATGGTGAGGTTGACCTTCTAGTGTGTCCATTATCTAAATATTGAACACTGCGCCCCATAGGAATTTCTCAATCCTCACTCCCTTACAGTGCAAACCCATTCATAAACATAGATTCAAATGATTATGATAAACATTAGCCACATAAATAAAATATTTTATATGACTGACACATTTTTGCTCTATTTCTTAAGGCAATAGCTTCAAATAATTCTGAAAGTCAAGAGAAGAAATATGTGGTAGAAGTCTTAAAATTCAGGTTCAGTACTGTATGTTGCCTTGACATCTGGGAAAACCCAGGGAGTCTTCACATTGTTATACTACAAGTTCTCCTTCCCAACTGCTCCCACGGATAAAGTCTCCTCCTTTTCATGCAGAGTAGATACAATTCCTGCTTACTCTTTAGAAGCAGGTTTCATTTCCTTGCCATTCAGTGAAATTACTCAAAAAAGTCAATCACACCCTTCTTTGGGGACCAGGGTTTACCCCACACTTTTGCTACTACAAAACCTGCCTCCCACAGTTCCTGCTTCTTCAATCTGTTCCCAAGTACAATCCCTGTGTGGCCTTGAATAGCATGCTACGTTGTCCTCCCCAGGTCTGTGAGTATATGTGTCTGATAAACTGCTGCTGATTTCATCTGCCCAGGGTCAGGTATCATGGGTTCAGCCATCCCCATAACTCGAGAGTGGGAAGCTCTTTCTCATTGTAAAGCAGCCTGGAAGGGCATTTTTAATGGGGCTTCTTAGAAGTCAGCTACGTTCAATTCTTGAAATGTATTAGTATTTCAACTAATGAAATACTTCTAATGAACAACTAATGAAATACAACTAATGAAATAGTATTTCAACTAATGAAAAATTGTTTGTGCTCAAAATTGTATTCATGGATATTAATCAGATTATAACTTTTATATTATTAAGAATCTAATAATCAATTTTTATTAATAATTACAAATTATAATCTGTAATGAACATAACCAATAATCAGTTTCTGTTCCTGAAATTTTAATAGTTTTCATTCACTAATGAACTCAGTAAACCACCTGCATTGTTCTAGCAACTTTTCAGACAACTTCATTGTAAGATACATCAAAGTCTGATTGCAAATTGCCAAAGGAAAGAGGGAAGAAATGCCTTAAAAAGTCATTTTATTTTTCACTCTTCATAGAGGCATTTACGTACAAAAAACAACATGCAAACAAACAACAACAACATGTGATAGATTAAAGAAATAGCTATTTAAAGATTGTAAGAATGGCATTTCCATTGAATGTTATTTCTATTTTTTTAATGAATTCTTAATCTCTTTAAAGTCAGAAAAATCCCTAGAGCATTTTAATCGCAATAATATTGCTCTCCTGAGAATGCTATAAAGTATATCAGAAAAACACATTATCCCAGACAAAATTTGGGATGAGAGATTTTTAATACATTCTAGGCTACGTTTTATATAAAAACATACTTTACAATTAGATATTATTTTTTTCTGAATTTTTCTCTTTATACTCTATTTACTTAGTTCAAATTTATTTGCAAAGTTCTCACATTTACAGCTGCCCCAGATATAAACAATTGAATATTTTCATTCTCACATTGCCAGCCAGCAGCAGTGATTCCAGCAAAACTTTTTTTCCTTCCACAGATAATCTACATTTTTTTCAGCTTTCAGGGTTTATATCCTGATTACTTCATATAAATATTTACAAAGAAAAGAATTATGAGCGGGAAATTTGTGAAGAAATGAAGTCAAAGTCTTACACCATTTTAAAAGCAAAACATTTGCAACACTGATTCTACTGAGAAAAATCTGCAAACATTTATCACTGTTTTGACATAAACAGCTTTGAAATCTTGAGAATATCTGTGCCTTTCCAAATTGAGTAAGATTAATAGAAAGTACTTATGTAATTTCGAAGGTTGTATGTTACAAAACTCAAGAATCTTGTGCTTAAGATTTATTCAGTTAACATTTTTAGATTCATTAGTTAAATGTTTTCTTTACTAAAGTATTACATGAGCCAGATGGTGTATAAGGTAAAATGCAAGGAAGTGATTTTAGAAAATATATCATTAGAAAATAGTTTAGAACTAGCATCTGAGATTATGTTTCTCAATGAGAATGTTACTGGCACTGGGGGAGGGAGTCTTGCCTTGTCCTGTAAAGGCCCATGCCAGGAGGTATGGCACTGCTGGTTTTCGGTCACTAAATTACCGTGCCAACTCCCACTCATGGGACCACTCTGTTTTCTAATTACAATTGCACATGGTTTGTACAAATTCTGGTAAAGACATTGCTTGAATTTCTATATAATATTAATATATTCTGGACCATATCATCTAGCTTAGAAATCTTTTAATAGTGTTAAGTACCAAAGCGGTTTCTATTTTTTGCCCTTCATTTATACAGAAAGTGATGGCATTTTCAAGATTTTCTCTTTGGTGTTTCTCCCTATTCCTGCTGCTGTGGCTTATCTTCTAATGACAACATTCCACAAGGTACCACTTTCTTATGACTTAAAAAACATTTGGTTACTTGAACTTCAATTTTACCCATAGCCACAGCATCTCTGAAATGGGTTTGATGCTAATTTCTTCTTTACAATTCCCCTCCCCATACTCTACCTTCAGAATGTTATACCACATTAAGTAAAAGGCCGTGTGTGGCTCGAAGTTTCTCTGGTTCTCTGGTGCTAATCAAGAATATAGAAAGTATACTAGTTATTCTAACACAGGTAAGATGGCATAAAGAGTTATTTGAACTGGTAATGGAGATTTCAGCGAACAAAATAAATGAGATGGACACCAAGATATTAGAGAGTTACAGTTACTCAGTTATGTTGGGAGGAGCAATTGATGAAGTTAGGATTACTAGGTTGCATAAATTAGATGAAAGACCCGGAAGAGCTGAGATCCAGAGAGAAGGCACTGACAAACTGATGCTGATGAGAGTGGCCAGTAGAGCATTGCAGTGTTCTCTTAAAATTTCCATGAAATCACCAAGTAGGTGTTGAAATATGTTACTGGAGTATTTCGTTGGACATGATATGGTACACATATGGAACCAATGTTCGTTATATCTTGCTGAGATTCAATGGGTAGAAGACTTGCATCTAGGAATCACTGTGTGACAGCAGAATTACTTTTTGTTACCATCGCTTTCAATTACCAATTGCAAAATTTGTGCTCCTCAGTCTTTTTAGTCTATGAGGGTTTATAGATAATTACATCAATAGGGTGAGGGAAGGAATCCCTTCCATGAACTAATGCTGTGGATGCTATCATGTCACTTTAGACTTTAAATGCTGATGCTAGATCATCAGGCAAAGAAAGACATTATTCTACTAGTGGGCAAATTTTCTAGAATGTTATGAAGTACTAGGAATGCTGTAGCATGATGAGAAGAGGAAAGAGTAAGTATGGAATTATAATAATTCAATGAACTGCCTCTGGGTACTTCCAAACTTGGTGGCAGTCATCACCTGACAGCTGCTGTGACTATAGCCTGACAAGACAAGGTAACTAGATGACCAAAAGTTTTGAGAATCTATGTCTATACCACTCTACTGGACAAGCAAACTAACCAGCTGACATTCTAAGCTTGGTTAAGAAAGAAGATGAGTATTAACTAAAGCCTTGGGAATAACTGCTGCAGGAGGAGCTATAGCTTATTCCACTAGACTTCTGATATCACATCATTTTTAGACATTATGATCAGCTCTTACTTCAAAGCATCCATAACAGAGTAGACTAGTATAGGGCATGGGCAGATCTGCATAGAGCAAGGGGTAGCCAGAAGTCAAAATAGGAGCACTGCCGATTTCTTCTTGGTCAGTTGAATCTGGATGAGCTGCAATAGTCACTTTTCATGCACACTTTCACCAAAACCACTCTACCTCAAGGTCTTATGTGACTGCTTGTGATGATGGTCCTTCTATAGTGTTATGCAAACCAGTTAGACCCACTGGTGGCCAGAATTCAAAGCTTGGCGTAGAGCTACCTGCCAAATAATTTGGATACTTCTAGGGAAGTTCAATGGGACTGTTTATAATACTGTGGAAAGATGTCTAACTGAAATACACTGATGAAGAAATTGCTGAAGTGATGTCCACATGATCAAGCAAGAAAACACAAAGAAGCAAGTGGTATATTATTCCTCCTTCCAGACACCAACTTCCCCCTGCGGAGATTCCTACAGGAAGAGCTAAACTGATGTCAAGTTGGCAAAAGAGAAATGTCTTGGCCAACTCCTTGCAACAGCAGCACAAAATAAGTAGAGAAGGTTGAGCTTTGAGAGAAAATATCTCAAAATTACTATATTGTTTGAATACAATCTTGATTTCTTATGACTCCAATTTTATTTTTTGCATTAAAGAATTTGTTAACATATTAAACAGTTAGCTGATGAGAATGTCTCTGAGAAACCTTTGTATCTTTCAGGTGTATGCAATACCATAAAACAAAGAAGAGAGAGACGTTGTAAAATGGTGTCATAAGGCCGGGCGGGGTGGCTCATGCCTGTAATCCCAGCACTTTGGGAGGCGAAGGTGGGTGGATCAGGATATCAGAAGTTCGAGACCAGTCTGGCCAACATGGTAAAACCCTGTCTCTACTAAAAATTAAAAAAAAAAATCAGCCAGATGTGGTGGTGAGTGCCTGTAGTCCCAGCTAGTCACGACACTAGGGCAGGAGAATTGCTCGAACCTGGGAGGCGGAGGTTGCAGTGACCAGAGATCGCGTTACTGCACTGCAGCCTAGACGAAAGAGCAAGACCCCATCTTGGAAAAAAGATAACGTCACTTAGAAATATCTGCCTTGCCTGAGTACACTTTGCTGGTTCTAATAGGCATCGCAGAGCTTGCCATGAAATTGACACCTAGTAAAACTTCTCATTTTGAATTCATGGATACTAAGCCATGAGGAAATTGAAAGTGTGTTTTGTTTGCTTGTTTGTATAGCAGTAGTATCTTTTTTTTCTTTTTTCAATTTTTGTCTTTCTAGTTATTTAAGTGTTTTAAAATTTCTCTAAACAGTGTAAGTTTCGGGGAGGTACATTCTATACAACCGTGATTATATTAATTCCTAAGTGCATGGTGTTTTTAAGATTTTATAAGCATTGAAAAAAAATTTTTTTTTTAATATAATTGGCCGGGCACGGTGGCTCATGCCTATAATACCAGCACTTTGGGAGGCCAAAGCAGGTGGATTACCTGAGGTCAGGAGTTCGAGAGCCATCTGGCCAACATGGTAAAATCCCGTCACTACTAAAAATACAAAAATTTAGCTAGGCGTGGTGGCATGTGCCTGTAATACCAGCTACTCGGGAGGCAGGAGGCTGAGGCAGGGCAGTTGTTGGAACCAGGGAGGTGGAGGTTGCAGTGAGCTGAGATCGCACCACTGCACTCCAGCCTGGGCGACAGAGTGAGACCCCGTCTCAAAAAAAAAAAAAAAAAAAAAAAAAATATATATATATATATATTTGACACTTAATAATTGTGCTTATTCAGCAACATGGCACAAGTATACATATGTAACAAACCTGCACGTTATGCACATGTACCCTACAACTTAAAGTATAATAATAATAAATAAATTAAAAAAAAAAAAAAAAAAGAAGTATACAATTAAAAAAAAAAATAAAAAAATAATTGTGCTTATTTATGGGGTACAATGTGATGTTGCCATATGTATATAAATTGTGCAATGATCAAAATAGGGTAATTAGCATATCTATCATCTTAAACACATTTATCATTTATTTGTGATGAGAACATTCAAAAACCTCTCTTTTAACTATTTAAAAATATATACTACACTATTGGTAACTAGTCATCTCATTAATGCAATAAACCAGCAGAACTCATATCTCCTAACTGTGGCTTTGAATCCATTGACCAATGTCTCATTGTCAGTCCATCGTCTCTGCATCTCCATCCTCTAGTAACCACTATTCTATGCTCTACTTCCGCAAGATGCAGTTTTTACATTCCCCATATGAGTGAGGTCATGTAATTTTTTTATGTTAAGTGAGAAAGTGGTAAGTTTTGTCCAATCAATTTATTTCAGAAGGAATTCTCTCTAGGCTCTATAGAGAATCATCACTAAGATATATAGAATTTTTAAAATAAAATGTTATAAAATGTGGTGTTACTAGCAGTTTAAATTACCATTTACTGAAGTCAATGCTGCAGGAGACATCTTGTGGTCAAAGCAGGAATGAAGTGAATTTCTTTGAACAGAGTAAAGAAATCTCAGAAGATGATAACTTTATATATAGAAGAAAATGGAGGAAGTTAAATATATGGTACAGACGACATGAAATTAAAAAAAACCAATATAACTATTATGTATAAAAATCTCTGTATGAGCAGGCAGGGCATGGTGGCTCACACTTGTAATCCCAGCACTTTGGGAGGCTGAGGCAGGAGGATCATATGATGTCAGGAGTTTGAGACCAGCCTGACCAATGTGGTGAAACCCCGTTTCTACTAAAAATATAAAAATTAGACTGGGATGGTGGCACACGCCTGTAATCCCAGCTACTCAGGAGTCTGAGGCAGAATTGCTTGAACCCAGGAGGCAGAGGTTGCAGTGCACTGAGATCGCACCATTGCTCTCCTGCCTGGGCGACAGAGTGAGATTCTATCTCAGATAAATAAATAAATAAATAAATAAATAAATAAATAAATAAATAAATAAATAAAAATAAAATCTTCATCTGAATGGACTTACACAATTTAAGAGTAAGCAAAAGACCCAAAAGTATTTAAAAAAAGCCTTTTTATTATAAATATTCAACTTATAGTTTAATATAAAATTCTTATCTGTTGGTTTTTATATTATCTGAGTTCTCACTTTCACAAATTAATTGAAATTGGTTATTTTTCCTCATACACTCCTTCCAATTGTACTTTAAATATTAATAAAGTCAGAAAAGTTAAAAAAGTAGATAGGTTACAAAATTGTTAATTATTGTGTTATATTTGTCTCTATACATCTATATCTATCATTTATTTATTCATTTATTTAATGTCATGGCTGAACCATTTTATACTTTCTGCACATTGCATATATTGTGAAACTACATTCAAAGTAATATTTCCTACATATGAGAATATTTTCTACAAAAAATAGTGCTGTTATCACACATTAAGAAACAAAAACGAGCTTTCATGTATACATTGTTTTGTACATTTTCTATTGGTCAGCATATTTTCAAGTCATTCATGTTGCTGCATGTGATAGAGATTTTTGTTGTGTTTCTGTTTTGTTATAATTTTGGTTTTGCTTAGCAATGACAAATATACTTATCGATATATTATATACTTGTATCAATATGCCACTGTTAGTTTTTGATCATCTCTCAAAAATCGCCTTAATTGTACTGACCTTGGATCCCATCTTTATTAGGATGTCCTAGTTAAAGGATGGAAAGCAGCAATTCTCCATGAGCTCCGTCACATATGATGATGAAAATGTGTAGGTGACAAGGCTTCCGTTTGCTTTCTGAAAGTTTTTTCAAAAGTCACCTGACAAATGGCAGATTAAAAGGAAAAGGTTTACAAATTTATTAACGTGCATAGGAGTTACAGAAAAAAATGGGGGCCTTGGAGCAAGACAATACAGGTTATGGCAGCAAAACAGGTTATGGGATGGAAAAAAAGAGGATGCCTGTCTAGCAAATATGGTCCTGTAAAGCAGATGAAATCTCTCACAGGTAGTAACCCTCAGGGAGAAAATATGGTAAATGTTTCTTTTAGGTCTTTAAAGCTATCAGACCTTCAGTTAATCTTTCCTAGATCTGGACAAGGGAGGGCCTTCAGAGAAAGCCTGGTTACATCATGCATATTTTCTCCACAGATGAAAGTCGCCCCCACAAAAGACAGTTTTGCAGGGCTGCTACTGTTTGCAGGCCCTCAGAACAGCCATCTCAACATAGCTCAAATATTTGGCTTCCTCCAGATGCCATCTGAAAATTACAGTAACTCCGTTTGTAATTAACTCAGTTGATCCCAAGGGGCTCCCTAGGTAGCCAAGGGAACTGAAGAGTGACCTTCTCCAGCAACATAATATCTGTCAAAGAAAGTGGAGGCTACGTCCTATTGCAGGTGAGATGTGAAAGAAGGATCACATTTTGCTCCATCTTTGAGCAAAGAGAGCTTCAATAGCAAGGGAGTTCAACAGATGTGCTAAGCTTTTGGGTTGCTGCTTCCATCACCTAAGGCAGAGTAGGTAGCTGGGTATGAAGGGTCAAGGATCTTGGGTTTGTAAGAGCCTCTGTTTTCAAGAGAGTATAGTATGTGACCAGGAATTGCTTCTCTAATGACCTATATTGTGAGACCAGATAGAACAATTTACTGCGTAAGAAAGTCATACACAAATTATTGTGATAAACTTATGGAACGAAGCCTCTGGGAACCATGAGGGAAGGTTTATAAAGCTGCTATAGTGAAGGAGTCTTTGGGGACACAAATGGGAGTGGCTGTTTTATTGTGATTTTTACAGATGTTTAGCAACCTTTGTTGGAGAGGGTTGTATGCAAGGTAGGCTGATTTGCAAGTAACGATGAATGACAACATAAATAATCTTAAGCAAAATTTGTAAATGATAAATATTTCGCCTCCAGAGCACAAAAAATGCCTAAAAGATATTTGATTTGTTTCAACATTGTGGGTGATAAAAAGGTCAATAGTGGTTTTTTGATAGTGTCAGGAAAGGAGTGGAGTGTCCGTCAGTTTACCAAATAATTCTCAGAACTTTAAACAGGATAGTGGGTTTTGTACATGTGCGGGGCAATTCCTCATTTTATTTTATTTTTTTAACTCCTTTTTGAGTATCTTTATGTACTGAATGAGCATGTCAAATGAATCTCCTCTGGAGGAGGATGCTCTCAGTAAGATTACACCTGTGCTCCCGGAGACAGCTGGGCATATTTAAGATCCTGGCAGTGAAGACTGTGTACAACATCAAAGCTGTTGAAGTATCCCATGGGCACACAGGTAAAAGCATACTTTGCTTCTTCATCTGAGAGGATTTGGTTCACAGCATTAAGTGGCGTTAAGCTTGTGGTAATCAACTGTAAAGGCTATTCACTCAATTTCTAAGTTTAAGAAGAGCTTAGCTTAGGCTATACATGTGGAAGTAATGAAAATAATCACCCTTTCTCTGAATAGGCCTTTTATGCTTGATTTCAATCCTTGATTGACTTTACATTGTACCATGTTAACTACTTTAACTGTTGTGGAAGAACAATGGAGTTTCACTTTTTCAAGCCAATTTGCAAGTGCCAAAGAATTGATTTAATTTAAATTTATTACTCATTTGATCAAAGTGTCTTTAGCCATACTCAAGAACATTTTAGGACAATGGATACCATAACTATGAAGGATTTAGGCAAGGCAATATAAGAGTTAAGGTGAGGAATATCTATTTGTTCTCTATTTTATGTTCCATAACCCCCTAAGATTAGAGGGACATCTTATTTAAAATTAGTGAAATCCCAAGACACAAACGTAAATTGAGCCCCAATGTTAATTAAGGCCATGATGGCTTTTCAGTTGTGCATTTCGGCAGCTGCTAGTTAAATTAGAACCTATGTCTCAGAAGCACAAAAGCCAATCTCTGCCTTTTTATCAGTTAGCTACATACATTATTGTAGCAAATCTTAGATTTCTATTTAGATAGAATTTTCTTTGCTTTTTATAATTACTGTTACCCAGCTCATATTTATATTTCTCCCTTCCAATAGGCTGGAATCAATATCACCAGGGTTAAACACCTCCCTAATAAAAATGGCTGAATTAAACTCTTACTTCATGTATGCTTTCCTTATCATCCTGAAACTCAAGATCTTTTTCTGATAGAGACATAGGTAGCAGGAGAAACAACAAAATTTATTTTGTAGAATTCTAGTGATCCTTCTGCTTTTAAGAAAGTGGAATTCAGAAATCTAAATACTGACTCTTCTTCCTCCCCTCTATACAACCAGCTGTCTGATGGGACCATATATCACACACCGTGTAAGTCTTTCACCTGACCTCTCTATAAAATGGAGCCAGCACCTGGTTGAGACACAGAAGCAGTGGTCATAGGGTAAGGGTCATTCGCCTGAGTCTAATGTCAAACAAGGCTTATGCTGGAACTGAGATGAAAAATTTCATTGAAGATACATAAATAGGTCCAGGCTAATACGTATGACCCAGGGGCACTGTAAGGAGAGATTCAGTTCTATCCTTCTGTTCCTAAATAGAAGTTATCAAAATTTATGACTTCGGAGTTTTAAATCTATAACAGAGGTTGGGTAGAATTCAGCAAATACAGCACAAAGTAGCACAGTTCAAAGTTCAAGCTTGCCGGCAAGAAACAGCTCCAACTGCAGGCTCGCTAGCAGGCAGCCAAGCCAGTTGGCAAGCCAAACAAGGGAAGAAGGCTCATCAGCGGCGGTAGTCATCACTAGCTACCCAGATCATTGTGCCAATTGTTGCCATCACTATTAATGTGTAGGGTATACCACAACTCAAAAATTTGGTTTAGATGTGGAAGTGGATGATGCCACACACACACATTAAGAGTATGAAAAGGTGTATTACTCACAAACTGAGGCTTTCTGGAGAGAGCATGGTGGCTCACAAGCAGTTCCAGAAATGGCTTGAGGAAGCAGGGAAAGAGGAGTGGTTTGGAGTTTTCTCTCATGGACAGAAGATAGGGCCAGAATGGGGATTCCCATATGGGCAGGCACTTACACTGTTTGAACCCCCACTAGTGCCAAAGAAAGGAACATCCAGGCTTTCTTAGCTTTCTCAGACATGGGGTGGAAGGGAAAGAGAGCAGTATGAAGACTGAAATATGTTAGCAGTAAAACATCAAAAAATGTATTCAGATCACTTATGACAAATGTATCTTGGAGGTAGATGCTGCTGAAGGTCTAAGGAGCACCTGTAGTTACCAAAGTTTTTCATTTATTAGCTTTTCTAAAGAAATTTAATTTATCCTGAAGCATAGCATTACACTAAAGCAAAGGAACCAAATTGGTGCATATAAAGTAAATGAGTGCATTACTATAATATTCCCAAGATATACAAGCTCCATACTTTTCTCAAGATTAAATCTGCCTTATGCATATACAGATACATAACCACATAGGATTATTATTTATATTATAATTTAATTCATTATTTATCTCCTTTGAAATCTTAGATTAACACAAAATTATCTAATTAATTAACATTTTCAAGCACTTTTCAGGAATGCTACAGTGATTTACTTAGTATTACAAAAATAAGAAATATAAAATTCTTAGTATGCTGCTCTCCTAATACTATGTCATGGAGAGTAAATATAATATTTGCCCACTAATTGAATTCCTTCATTTCTGTGATGAATATGATAAGGTGCACCCATGTAATTTGCATATATAATAGGAAATGTCATTTTATAGTGATATCTTAGTGAAATAACTAATCAATTACATATTATATATGCAAAAATTACATATTATGTATACTAAAAATTATATCTATACATGATGCAGATATAGAAAGAAAAACTCTTATGCTGAACATTTTCTAGAGAATTCAATATGCTCTCATAGGTATAAAACTTACTAGCTCATTTGAACCAGCAATAGTAATCATTTTAAATTGTAATACATGTATTCTTGTTTTAAAGTATTCAATATTAAATTAAACTATTCATTCAATTCCTCTAAGCATACAATAACATATTGCTTAACTTAATATTAGACTTTTTATTAGTTCAATAAAATAGTTCAATATCTTAATGTGTTCAATTAGAAACACAGTTGCATTCATTCACAAAGGTACATTAAGTTTTACTGTGAATTCAAACCCCACTTGCACTTCCAAACCACAAAACATAAAAGTAAAATCTGCAGACATATAGTGCATATTTAATGCCATTAAGTAATTCCTTAGTATTCAAATCTGCTGATGAAATACACCAGAAAAATAATGAAACCTGAATTGTGTCAGTTAAACGGACTTTGTATTTTCTGGGCTCAGGATGTTTTCATGTTTAATAGCAGATCAACCTCTACTTTTCTAATCGCAATTCTCATTGTAATTCAAAGTTGTTATTTGCACGTGTTTTTTAGTCACAGAAAAATGTACTGTCCAATATGGTAGCTGATAGTTACCCGTGGTTATTTAAATTTAAAGTTCAATTTATTAAAATATTTAAAATTTAGTGCTCAGTCACACCAGCCACACTTCAAGGACTCATCATAACTGGCTGGCAACCACTCTACTGAACAGAACAGAAATGAGAACATTTCCATCATTGCAGAAAGTGTTAGTGGACACCAGTATTATACGAGATACAATATGGAAAAAGAGAGCCACGTTTAGAGATTAATATAGAATTCATTTTAGTTGCAGAGGAGGGGAAAAACGGTTGCTACATAGTCAAATACATATTTATAAATTAAATAGTTATTTAATCATGTCTACCCTAAAACTGTTAAAAAACATGTTACCTACTCTGAAGTTTATTAAGAAAATTCAGAAAATATAGATATCTACAGTGAAATAATCTTCAAAGTTCCAGTAATGAAAATAGTAAATATTAATTTGTTGAAGTATTTATTTCCAGAACTTTGCTTTTCCTAGATAGTTAAAAGATAATTAAAATTGTCTCTCATTTAATACAAAATATGTATTCACATATTTTGTTTACATTTAACTATATATAAATTCCAGGTTACTGTAGATTTTCTGAAATAAAAAAATTACTCTTATCTGTCTTATGTAGTTATAGTCACAGTGTACATATATAGACTCAAAACAGAGTTTTCATTCATAATTTTAATATAATTTTCTATCAAAATTAGATTTCTATAAACTCCCAGTTAAGCTATTATCATGTCTCTGATTACAAAATGACGTAATATTCGAACACACCAATATTTACACTGAGAACCATCATTAATAAACTGATTTTACAGTGTCCTTAAAGGGATGGTTATTGACAGCCGTGGACTTTTCTTTAAATTTGTTCAGTTTATGAGAGATTAGTTCCTGGTCTTAATACATAATTCTCTATTCCTTTTTCAAAAATGCACTAAAAGTTAAAAGCAGCAATTTTAACATTACGTCCCCAAAGCAAGAGGAATTACTACTTTTATATTAAAAGATGAAATGTTACAATGATATAACTATACCTGTTAGAGACAAATCCTAGATGTGGCTACATGGGATTTTGAATATTTCACTTTGCACAATATGGGGGATTCTGACATGAGACATTGGAATTGCAAAGAAGAAAGCACAAAAACTATGTACTGAAACACATATGTTGTTGATTTTTTTTTTTTTTTTTTTTTTTTTTTTTTTTTTTTGAGACGGAGTCTCGCTCTGCCGCCCAGGCTGGAGTGCAGTGGCCGGATCTCAGCTCACTGCAATCTCCGCCTCCCGGGTTCACGCCATTCTCCTGCCTCAGCCTCCCGAGTAGTTGGGACTACAGACGCCCGCCACCGCGCCCGGCTAGTTTTTTGTATTTTTTAGTAGAGACGGGGTTTCACCGTGTTAGCCAGGATGGTCTCGATCTCCTGACCTCGTGATCCGCCCGTCTCGGCCTCCCAAAGTGCTGGGATTACAGGCTTGAGCCACCGGGCCCGGCCGTTGTTGATGTTGATACACCAATATATAGGTATGTAGTTCTACAACCCAAATTAATATTTAATGTAAGTTTGTTGTTTTATTTTCAACACAACTAGAGACATCTTAGTTTAATTTTACCCAGAAGCAATCCTGAAACAAACACTATGCACAGGTGTATTTTTGGTAAGTGATCCAGGAAGTATAAGTGAGAGAGTAGAATAAAGTAACAGAGAGAAGAGAGAATAGCCAAAAAAGGGTAATTTTGTGAGTGGTTTAATGAGGTGGGTAACTGAAGCTGTCTTCCCAGGAATGTCAGAGAAACTGTATACCTCAGCAATGTTCTAAGGAAAGATGAGAAGATTGAAACATCCAGCCTGTTTGTTGTCTCTTACTAGTTGAATATTGACTTTGGCAACATTAAATTCCAAACATTCTAGGACTAAAACTAGGGGACCTGACTAGCTCTCTTGGTGCTGTAGGAAGTGCTGAATCTGATCAGCAGGAGCAGAGAGACACATGTATTGGAGGTAGAAAGCTCCAGAATTCATGAGATATGTGGCTTCAGCTGCACTCAGAGGGGGCTGAGACAGTGCTGATTGTCCACCCATTGTACCATTCAAATGTGCTCATGCTACATTGATTGACCCTCTGTTTTGGAGGCCCCAATGTGATCTCCATCCATAACCTTAAAAAATGATGTGAAAATGAAGGTTAGGTCCACAAACTAGAATCCCTGGGTAGGAACTACTTCCAAGGCTATAGTTAAAAATTTATTTCCTTTCTCAATAAACCATAACTCTCAACCTTTGACTAGCCCTTTAGCTGGTTGATTTTTGTTACCATATTTGGAAGCACCCAAGTGAATCCTATGGTGTCTCAGGCTCTGAATGAGCTGCTTACGATGTCCTTTGTAGTGCTGTTGCTACTGGAGATTAAATCAGGACGCTTTTGGAGTAAATTCCAAATGACAAGACTTTTCATTATTACCTCAACATTCACAGACTCACATGTAGGCAAATGGTTGGATATACCTAGGTCAATGGCCAAGATCTATTTGTTAGAGTGTGTGTCGAAGTTATAACTAACCTCTCCTACTATCTATAAATTTCAAGACACATTACCCTCCTTCAAGAGAGACAGAGTATTATTCAGTTGCTGGGAAAACAATTGGTAAAATGTCCTTTATAACATACGACATTGTAATTGGCATGAAATTCACTTATTCATTCTAACTTGATAGATATTTGTGTTGTTTCCTTTTTGTTTGTCTGGATATTTATGAATAGGGCTACTATGAACATTCGTTCCCAAATCTTTTAGCATAAACAAGCATTCAGACAAGTGCAGAAAGAAATGTCAATTAATGAATTGTGCTGCCAAATTACTTATTGACTCAGTCTGGGCCCAAGGAAAAAAGAGAAGCCGCACAGTGATTTGAACAGGAAAATTACATAGTTTTTAACATAGAAGATTAAAGTAATGTGGGAATTGCTGCTTAAGAAGTAATGCGAACTGTGAAGAATATAGGAACAGCAGATATGAGAAGCAACCACTATTCCAAGGAAAAACTATGTCTTTGGGGATAAGATCCAGGATGTGCCTGCGGTTCTTGGATGGCAAAGAAGTTGCTGTGGTACCATGTTAATGGAGCTGGCTGGAAGTCCGCCTCAAGTATGCCAGGGAAGGCTGTTCATGAGTAGCTTCTCTGGAGGTTCTTTGCTGTATAATTGCCTAAATTTGGATGCCAAGGGGAGCTGGTGGCCACTGGGAATTGATGGCCACAATGTGTTGCAGGGGCCAAGTCCCCTGGATAAGCTGTGAGAAGAGCAGGAACCCGGTGCAGGGGGAAGCCATGTATGCCTCAGGAACTTGCCAAGTGAGTACATCAGAACCAGGAAGCAGAGTTCTTTTTCTTTTTTCAATAGGCTTTAATATCTCACTAGTACCCTCCACTGACACAGTCTCATTGTCAGTTGTCAAAATTTTTGTTTTTAAAAAGCCACTTTCCTTTTTAACAGAGTGGGTAAAAAGAACAAATTTGGAGCTTAAAAGCAACAAATAGAAAACCAGCATACTTATCCATATAAAGAATGAAATTAGATGCTTTCATCTAATTTTGAACTATTTTACTTTAGCATAGAATGGATATAGTTCTTTCTAAAGACCAAAGCTTTTTAATGCATTATAAATGTCATTACTAATTTCATGCATCTAAAGTGAAAGGGAGAAAAAAACTTACAAGAAATGAAATGGAATATCTTTTTCACATAGGACAATGGCGGCATTTAATTTTAAGAATGTATTAATGAATTGCATCTAAAGATACACTCCTACTGATTTTAAAAATGAACATGTGAAAGCCATTTTTTATATAACTTCAAGAACTACATCACATTAATTGTTACATTCTTAGTCTTTGACAGAGTTTTGTATTTGAAAAGATTGATATATTTTGACACCCTTCAAATATTTTAAGGCATTTACTAAATATAATGTGTCAAAGGGTACTTGTCACAATTATTCTTAAATTACACAAGGAATGCTGAACCTCCTCCAATCAGATTAGACTCC